>NC_134838.1:61779676-62091380 GCF_965363235.1 Mytilus galloprovincialis | reverse complement strand
ATAATTAACAAGTTCCGGGTCGAATCTGGTACCGATACCAATAGTATATTCACCTGTTACCTATTACCTTATCTGTACGTTCCGCATCTTACAGGCGCACCACCAAATGGTGTATTTGATTTTACTATATACACGGGTCATAATCACAAAGTCGACACAACTAAATTCAATCATTGTCAAATTGTTCCCTGTTGTAGTTTTTTAATTAGTAAGACTTTCTAAGATAACAATACGAATACTAAAAATTTGGACTAAGGCGTATATGTACAGTTTTCAATCTGTTAGCGGGCATGATGTAAAACAGCGAATCAAAGATTTGAACTTTATTGGACAATGCTGTTGATTAAAAAATACTCAATTCCAGGACCTGAATATTACCAATAATTGAAAAGTTCCAGGTCGACGGGTTCAAACAGAAAGATTTGAAAGCAGAGAAAACTGTGTATCTTATAATCGTCACGACTTTATCAGATGACAATACTGCAATACTAAAATAAGGCTTACGCATAATTATATACTTTTATTCAGTCACGGACCCGCGATATCACAGGTGTGTTCTAGTATTACTTATGAAGTCAATCTTAAGGCAAAGAAATACGGGTGAAATCGGGTCATTTTCAGAATTCCCGGGTTATTTCAATGACCCGGCGGGTGTTCAGGGTAATCCCTCAGAATTGTGAAAATATCGGGTCACACCCGCAGAATACGGGTCAGTTGACAGGTATGCAAACTCCATTAGAAATTTGAATTGAGATCAGTTTTGGAAAGGGGAAAGGGGGATGTGAAAAAAAATGGGGGGGGGGGGGTTTAAATTTTTCTCATTTTAGATTTCATAAATAAAAAGAAAATTTCTTCAAACATTTTTTTTTTTTTGAGAGGATTAATATTCAACAGCATTGTGAATTGCTTAAAGGCAAAAAAAATGATTTTAAGTTCATTAGACCACATTCATTCTGTGTCCGAAACCTATGCTGTGTCAACTATTTAATCACAATCCAAATTTAGAGCTGAACCCAGCTTGAATGTTGTGTCCATATATATACTTGCCCCAACCGTTCAGGGTTCAACCTCTGCGGTTGTATAAAGCTGTGCCCTCTGGTTACCTTTATGAGAATGATTTTGTGTCGATCAAATCAGTTTATCACATTATTTACCTTTGTTTCACTTTCAATGTTGACACTCTTTTCCTTTAAATACCTGTACACCGACAATGCATGCGTTATTCTATCTCTTTCTATGGGGTTAACTTGGAGTTCACATGAAAACAGATTAAATGAGGTCTATAAATATTCATTTGCAAATGAATAATTCATTATCAATGTTTATGCTCTTAATTTGACAAAATTGAACCATTTTAGCTGATCAAAGCAAATTATTATTTCACTATTTCACTTTCATTAATGATTGAACAAAAAAAATCTTACTTTTGATTTTTTATATGTCTCGTAGCTAGTGTCCCTTTAATACAGAAAAGGTTCTGATCTTATATCTACAAAAAAGTGTCAATATACTAGATAAAACTAGTTGACTCTTGACTTGAAAAAGTTGCTGGTCATTATAAAGAGAAAGGCGAAAGCAGTTTCCAAAATTACCTAAAAGTAGATTCGAAGTTCACGAGACATTAAGACAAATTGATTTGAACACTAAAAAAACTGAAAGTTTCACTATAGTGATTGATTTTGATTTGGGAATAGGTACATTTTCATGTTTCATCAGTTAATGTCTATGTAATGAAATGACTGATATTTTCATAGATGGCACATCATGCCCGAAATGAATGTTACATCAAAAAGTTGGAGGCGTAAATTTCAGTCTTTAGGTCTGAGTGCTGATTACAAATTTAAGACAAAGATTTGGATTTTGGTAAATGGCTAACAGTTTTTCTTTGGTTTGGCGTACTTGCCAACTGATAAGATTGAAGAATGTTTTTGTTGAATTAATAGCCAATGTTCCATCTGACGATAAATGCATTAAGCTTGCCAATTATTTATTGGAATTTTATATAGATGGCAATTCGAGATTTCCAGCGACCATTTGGGTATAACCTCCTGACCCAAAGGAAATTCCAAAAGAGAACATCATGTTTGTCTTTGTCAATATGTTATTGAAACTGCAAACAAAATCATACATATTAGATGAGAACTGAAAAAGCACCTGTTCGGAAATATGAGGAGGAGTAGATGGACTTCCTTCTTGAACAAAATACAAAACTTGTAAACGGTGTATTTATTATACTACTGTGGATTTTGTACGACGTGCTGGCTAGAAATATTCTGCCAGAACTAACTTATGAACTCATATCAAGATATATCTGATGAGTGCTGACTTTTGAACATACATTTTCATACATTTTAATGATGAATTTAACTTGCATGTTATGATGACCTTAGATAAGAAAAAAATATTTTATAATGACTTTTTTTCCTGAAAAAGTAAGACAATTTGCGGAAACGTAAAGCACCATGGTTCTGACGATTTTTCAATATAAACCTTTTTAAATCTTTCATGAAATCATATGAGCCTCATTATATTTGTAAACGTATTTCTTATAATTTTAATTTTTTTGACTAAATTAATTAGATGCAAACTGCTGAAATGTAAGAAAATAGTTTTGAATAGACTGATCAATATCTGGTACAAAATTGTTTACCTTTTAATTTGCGGAACATGAACAGATTTTTGTCCTGAATTCTATTCTTGACTAAATTGGTGGCTAGTGTCTTTTGTTGAATATGCACACAGACCGAGATGAGCAGCACAGACTCTTAATCTAGTTTTATTATTCAAAAGAAACTTTCAACAAAGTTTCTGCAGTGATCCCAATAATTTGATACCAAAACTACCCAAATATTACACCTATTGACAAAGATACAGCTATTGGTAGATAGTTTTTTCTATCATTCTTTTCAAATGATCAGCAATCTATAAATAAATATGCATGGTCGAAATTGATACCTAATTACGG
Organism: Mytilus galloprovincialis; assembly: GCF_965363235.1. Classification (NCBI taxonomy): domain Eukaryota; kingdom Metazoa; phylum Mollusca; class Bivalvia; order Mytilida; family Mytilidae; genus Mytilus; species Mytilus galloprovincialis. The sequence continues at coordinate 62,088,415 of NC_134838.1, read as the reverse complement.
TTTTTGCCCTTTGATGACAATTTTTACTATTTTATTTGTGTTTTTGCCTTATATCTTGAAAATCATAAAAGATAGATAGAACTTTAAAAATAAGCAAAAATTAACAACTGCTTATTGGAGCTAATGTCCTTTAATGACAATTTTTACCAATTGTTATGTGTTTAGCCTTATATGATAAAAATATACAAATAGAAACTTTAAATAACAAAAAAGGTCGGAAAGGCAAAATCCACAAACTTGACAAAATATTGCTCATTAGGTTAGCTGGCTGTCACTCTTCATAGGAATGAATGCCCTAAATGTGTTTTTAGCAAAAACAAAAAAAACAATAGACAAAATAAATAGACAAAATGATCAGCAAAAAAGAGGAGAGTCCTGCTTGTTGATTATGCAAATACCCCAGGTGAGCCTCTAGTTTCTGTATTTCACTGATCATTTAAAGAAATTGTTATTGTTTTTGTCTCGCCTTGACGGAGTCAAAAAGCAAGACATAGCTATGCTGTTTCTGGCGTCGGCATCAACAATGTATTAGTTTGTGATTAGGTCTAGTTTATGGTGAACCATAAGTGGTAATTAAATTGGTCAATCATATTTGGTATGCAGTTGTATAAGCATTGGCACATCTCTTTTCCATGGAGATTATTTGGCCCTGGCTTATTGCTTGTTATATCCTCAGAATGTTAGTTTTTATTTTGACCCAAGCTTTACGAAGACTCCATATGAGAGTTATTTCCCCTTTTATATTGAAATGAAATAAATTTGTAACTGGAAAACCATAAGTGATAGAGGCCTATGGTCTTTTGATTTGAGGTCCTTGGTCCAAAAAAATGAAAATGAGGTCAAGGTCAAAGGTCAAGGTCATGTTCAAATATTGTGATTTTGGGTTGTTATCTCTTATTTTCAGAAATCATACAAGATATCGACAAAATATTTTCAAACAATTGTTAGTTGCGACATGTTGTAACATTTAAATTTTACTTAAAAGGGTAAGTAACATTTAAATGGAAGTTTTCTCCCCTTTTATACCTAAGATTAGTTCATGGTAATATAACTCATTAACAATATGAAGTAGAGGCCTAGCTTCTTTTGATTTGAGGTCCTTGGTTGATGACCTTGGAATTGAGCTCAAGGTCATAGGTAAATTTAACGTTCTAGATTTTGACCTTTGCTCTTTCCTCTTATGTATACATGATAAAGCCATGGGACTTTTGGAAATAGGTTGCAAGCAAAGTGACCTTGGAAAAGCCAACCGGTAGCCATTTTTTGTACTAATTTAATGTAAAAGTGTACAGAACCATCTATTTTTGGAATAAGAGTTAAGTAAACTATCAAAACATACAGGAAGTAACATCTTTTAAACCAGAAGTAAAAAATGATCTCCCTTATTTATATCTTTTTGTATAGAAACCATATATTTTTGGAATCAACGTTCAATAAGCTGTCATTTGACGCTAAAATTGACATTTATTGCGAACCCTATTGAACCTTTCCATAGAATCACCTGATAGTTACCTGTCCATTTAAACTTTTCGCAGTTCTATTGTCCCATCTAACAAATACAACAGGTATTGTTCTCTGTATAGTTTATTCACTCAGACCTTTAAATTTCTTGTAAGAGGAATCTATCACTCATTGATTAATTTACCTGAGCAAAAAATTTATCTGCTTAAATGATGGAAATAACATGTTGACTATTAATATTAAAACTGTATATGAGTTTGAATGTATTATATTTTCAAACTGTTGAATGTAAACACTGATGTAAACATTAATTAAAGTTGATTTCTGAAAAAAATCAACATTATTCCTATTTCCAAAAAAAAATTATAAAAAACCCCCTAAAAATGGTGATATTTATATATAAAGGCCTTCTTGAAAGTATTCTATATAACTAAACAAAAACTAAAAGATTCAAATTTTCATACGAACAATACTTTTTTTTTTAAAACAAACTTTTTATGATTAAATTATTATCTTTTTTGAACAGATTGAAAAAAATATTATAAATGTTTAATAAACACGGAATCACAGGCATTTTTTTTTTTATGTAAAACATGTAATTTCTATCAGTTTAGCAGATAAACGTTTTACTCTGATAGATTAATCAATGAATGATAGATTTCTCTTAGAAGAAATTTAAAGGTCCTGGTGAATAAACTATACAGAGAACAATACCTGTTGTATTTGTTAGATGGGACAATATTATTAAACTGCCAAAAGTTTAAATGGACAGGTAACTATCAGGTGAATCTATGGAAAGGTTCAATAGGGTTCGCAATAAAACCGAATTTTAATATTTTCATATAAAAAAGATCCTTGCTGGTGGAAAGACCATCAATGGGTCTCTGAACAATTGGTTTTTAATTGACTTTGAAACTTTTACATAGTTTACAAGTTAATTTTTGTATTTAGATTTGGGAATGACTTATAATAAGTCAATGGTATTTGGTATGCAGTTGTATTAGAATTGGCACATCTCATTTACATGGAGATTATTTAGCCATGTAATTCAGTCATGGTTCATTGACTTTGAATGTTTGCATAACTAGTGTAAGATGTGAAGGTATCGCTATTTTGATTAACATTTACATAATTAAAATTACAAAAAGGCAACACATATCTCTGTGATAACAGTTTATTGTTATTTTTAATTGTTATTTCTTTACAGGAGGAACAGCAGTGTCCAGTAGTAAAGAGTAGTAATTTGCGGATACATAAAAATCAAAAGCAAGACTTAAAAATTTATGTAGATAATATAGATCCATATGTAAGTACAAATATACATGCATGTATTATATGGCCTTTAAATTAATGGAGAAGTAGGAATTTTTTGCAGTACTCGATCTGTTACTTAAAAAAAAGAATAGATTAATAACCCTTTTTCAAAACAAGTATGTAATGAATGCAAAACTTATACAGATTATTATATTTATAAACTTTTATCAATTATGACAATTTATTGTAACTGAAATTTTATGCCATTTCTCGGTCCTCTAATTTGGGAAATTAAAATATTTTATTAACCGGATTTTTGTGACAAAAATGTCGGTTATTGATTTGGGGATGTACGGTGGTCGGGCGGGCGGTCGGTCGGGCGGGCGGTCGGTCGGTCGGGCGGGCGGTCGGTCGGTCGGGCGGGCGGGCGGGAATCAAATGTTGTCCGTGCATTTACTCATGAACCGTTCAACCAAAGCTTTTAAAATTTTAATATGTTGTTACTGACAACTAAATGAAGGTCAAGTTCAATAATGGCGATTTTGACTTTTACCGTTCAGGAGTTATGGTTCTTGAAAGATTGAAAAATGGAGTTTACAGTCGTGTCCGTGCATTTACGCATGAACTGTTCTACCTAAGCTTCCCAGATTTTAATATGTTGTTACTGATGACAAAATGGAGGTCAAATTCAATAATGGCGATTTTGACTTTTACCGTTCAGGAGTTATGGTTCTTGAAAGATTGAAAAATGGAGTTTCCAGTCGTGTCCGTGCATTTACGCATGAACTGTTCTACCTAAGCTTCCCAAATTTTAATATGTTGTTACTGATGACAAAATGGAGGTCAAGTTCAATAATGACGATTTTGACTTTTACCGTTCAGGAGTTATGGTTCTTGAAAGATTGAAAAATGGTGTTTCCAGTCGTGTCCGTGCATTTTCTCATGAACCATTCAACCAAAGCTTTTGAAATTTTTATATGTTGTTACTGATGGCAAATTAAAAGTCGAGTTCAATTATGACGATTTTGACTTTTACTGTTCAGGAGTTATGGTTCTTGAAAGATTGTGAAATGGGGTTTCCATTCACGTTGTTGCATTTACTCATGAAGCATTCAATCTAAGCTTTTCAAATTTTAAGATGTTGATACTGATGACAAAATGGAGGTCAAATTTGATATTGACGATTTTCACTTTCACCATTCATCAGTAATGGTTCTTGTGATATTGCCAGGACACAAATAAATATTAATAAATCCGGTTTGCTGTCGTTGTGACAGCCTCTTGTTATATTCTATCCAAGAGAAAAATAAATCTGGGATTCCACTGGAATTCTGATGGGATTCCAATTTGGATCCCACCTAATTCCACCTGGATAAAATTTCAGGATTCCCGCCAAAGAAGCAGGATTCTGATGTAAATCCCAGTGGAAATATACTGGGATAAAATTTTGGGATTCCTGCAAAAGAAGCGGGATCCCTATGTAAATCCTAGTGGAAATATACTGGGATTTCCTAAAAAAAAAAGTGGGATCCCAAAAATAAATCCCCAGCAGGATATACATGCACCAATTCAAATTGCACGTATTAGACTGCACTGCCACTGGGATTCCTGGGTTATTTATGCAGAAGGATACATGTAAAGTTCTCCTTCTTCCTGTAAATAAATTTGCTGTCTTTGACTTCCAACTATAGTAAATGCTGAGTAAAGGTAACTGGAATATCTGCATGCAATCTGTTGGCAGCTCCATTTAATAATATCATTAAATCCCCTAAAAGTATCCAAAAAAATTCCACAAAGAATCATTTGTTCAATACGTTTTGAAGCAACAAAATTGAAATTCAATAGAAATATTATTGCATGTTTATACAGTAGATTGGAAGCCATTTGGAATCAAATAAATTACCCTCCCCCTTTCTTATCCCCTGAAGATAGCGATTTATTATTTTCACCAAATAACCATTCACACAACTGAATTAAATTTTAACATACCTACCAGTTATGCCTGTTATGTGACAGCAAGATTTTTCATATGTTAAAAATAAATATATTTTAACTTTATGCTTTCAGACTTTCTGGTGTTGATTTGCTCAAATAAAAACCATAATAGTCATAGTTCCTCAATAAATTATACTAATAATCATTATATACACATATACACATGTTAAATTAAATTATTAATGCACTTATTTGAAAACATCTACATTGGATTCATTTTGATCCTCAACTAATCAGCATATATTAAATCAGATTTTGATGACGTATTTAAAATGACCAGTATACTAACGTCGAAGTGACAATCTCGCCCCATATTATATCCAGAAGTTGATCTGTCACCGTAACTGTATAATAAAAATAAATCAAGGGCATCACATAAAAATTTTATCACTGGCCAGTTTTTATACGACCGCAAATTTTGAAAAAATTTTCGTCGTATATTGCTATCACGTTGGCGTCGTCGTCTGCGTCGTCGTCGTCGTCGTCCGAAATACTTTTAGTTTTCGCACTCTAACTTTAGTAAAAGTGAATAGAAATCTATGAAATTTTAACACAAGGTTTATGACCATTAAAGGAAGGCTGGTATTGATTTTGGGAGTTTTGGTCCCAACATTTTAGGAATTAGAGGCCAAAAAGGGCCCAAATAAGCATTTTCTTGGTTTTTGCACTATAACTTTAGTTTAAGTTAATAGAAATCTATGAAATTTTGACACAAGGTTTATGACCACAAAAGAAAGGTTGGGATTGATTTTGGGAGTTTTGGTTTCAACAGTTTAGGAATTAGGGGCCAAAAAAGGGCCCAAATAAGCATTATTCTTGGTTTTCGCACAATAACTTTAGTTAAAGTAAATAGAAATCAATGAAATTTAAACACAATGTTTATGACCACAAAAGAAAGGTTGGTATTGATTTTGGGAGTTTTGGTCCCAACAGTTTAGGAATTAGGGGCCAAAAAGGGACCCAAATAAGCATTTTTCTTGGTTTTCGCACCATAGCGTTAGTATAAGTAAATAGAAATCTATGAAATTTAAACACAAGGTTTATGACTATAAAAGGAAGGTTGGTATTGATTTTGGGAGTTTTGGTCCCAACAGTTAAGGAAAAAGGGGCCCAAAGGGTCCAAAATTAAACTTTGTTTGATTTCATCAAAATTGAATAATTGGGGTTCTTTAATATGCCGAATCTAACTGTATGTAGATTCTTAATTTTTGGTCCCGTTTTCAAATTGGTCTACATTAAGGTCCAAAGGGTCCAAAATTAAACTTAGTTTGATTTTAACAAAAATTGAAACCTTGGGGTTCTTTGATATGCTGAATCTAAAAATGTACTTAGATTTTTGATTATTGGCCCAGTTTTCAAGTTGGCCCAAATCGAGGTCCAAAATTAAACATTGTTTGATTTCATCAAAAATTGAATAATTGGGGTTCTTTGATATGCCAAATCTAACTGTGTATGTAGATTCTTAATTTTTGGTCCAGTTTTAAAATTGGTCTAAATTAAAGTGCAAAGGGTCCAAAATTAAACTAAGTTTGATTTTAACAAAAATTAAATTCTTGGGCCTCTTTGATATGCTGAATCTAAACATGTACTTAGATTTTTGATTATGGGCCCAGTTTTCAAAGAGGTCCAAATCAGGATCTAAAATTATTATATTAAGTATTGTGCAATAGCAAGTCTTTTCAATTGCACAGTATTGTGCAATGGCAAGAAATATCTAATTTCACAATATTGTGAAATAGCTAATTTTTTTTTAATTAAGAGTTATCTTTCTTTGTCCAGTATAGTAAGCAAGAAATATCTGCAAGAATTTTTTTTAATTGGAGTTATCTTTCTTTGTCCAGAATCAACTTAAATCTTTGTTATATACAATATACAATGTATATTCACTTTTTACTACCAACTGATAAATTTAAATAATCTTTACCATTCAGTGATAACAAGCAGTTTTTTTACATCTTAATATTTTATGATGTATTTAAATGAGTAGTAATTGTTGCAAACTCCATTAGAATATTTTAATTGAGATTAGTTTTGGAATAAGGGAAAGGGGGATGTGAATAAAAAATTGGGTTCAATTTTTCTCATTTGAAATTTCATAAATAAAAAGAAAATTTCTTCAAACATTTTTTTGAGAGGATTAATATTCAACAGCATAGTGAATTGCTCTAAGAGAAAACAAAAATTTTAAGTTCATTTGAATACATTCATTCTGTGTCAGAAACCTATGCTGTGTCAACTATTTAATCACAATCCAAATTTAGAGCGGAATCCAGCTTGAATGTTGTGTCCATACTTGCCCCAACCGTTCAGGGTTCAACCTCTGCGGTCGTATAAAGCTACACCCTGCGGAGCATCTGGTTAAATATAAGAAAAGAAAACTTTATTTAATCGGCACAGGGTGCATGCGGATGAACTATAATGGCCGCATTATCTAGGGTTGGACTCTTCAGTACAATTACAAAAAAACACTTTTTTTTTACATTTTACATAAGTTAAGAAACCATCGTTTTACGATGTCAATTATTATCTTATCATTGATGCCGGACAACAACTAATAGAAACGTACTTATGTGAACTAGGGGAAAATCAGAAACACCCCAGCTTGTCTGGCAAAACAGCCGTTGACATTTCTTGGACGCCCTGCCATTTTTATCGTGAAAATCTCGGCATTTTTCTGACTAAGAAATATTTATGAAACTGAAAATTAAGTGACCCATTTAGTGATTGGCCTCACCTGACAGTTTGGTGTCATACACATTGTTAATTAACACCAATAACCTGTACTTGATGTCAACAGAGACATATATACACAAACCAAACACTTACATATTTTCAACAATATGATTATGGTTAAAAAGGTTAATACGTTTTCCCGTTTCAACTAGAATGGGATCTCAGCTTCAGACAGTTATCCCGATTGGTATCCCAGCTTGAGACAGTTCCGATTGGGATCCCAGCTTCAGACAGTTATCCCGATTGGGATCCCAGCTTCAGACAGTTATCCCGATTGGGATCCCAGTGTCTGATATTTATCCTGTTTCATCTAGACTGGAATCCAGACTCCAGATGCTTATCCCGGCTTATCCCAACAATTTCACCGGGATTTCATTGGGATCCCGATTGATTCAGTTTTCGTTTTCTCTTGGGTTAGGTTTATCTATAATCAGAACATGTGTTTCAGTAGTACCAGCATAGTCTGTTCCTTCCAAGACTTTCATCTGGGTCAGATCATATTTCTGAATAAAAGAAAAATCAAAGTAACTGATAAGGTTTATGAACACACAAACAATAATTGCTATTATGATATAGGTTATTTTTTTAGAAAGGGTAGTCCATTATTCATTGTTTTATAATTTGACACTAAAAAGGACCAGCAATACACATAACCAAGGATCAAGTTATATTTTGAGAGTTCTGCAACATTATGTATGCCTTTCCTTATGATGTCAAGCAATGTCATCATACTATATTTAGGTTTATGAAAGGAAATAACCAAAATACCTCATCACAACGAAATTTAAAACTTTTCACTAGAGGTAAAAGATTAATCTGAAAAAAAAAACCTCTCAAGTACTCGCGGGTATCATGTCAAAGTACTCAAGGATCAAATTTCATATCTTTTGATGCATGTTCCCTGTGATATGAATGAATGAATGAATTAGCAACAACATTGCTTTAGCATAAAACAAGGTATATACAAATATGACAAATATGACAGAATGCAGAGAACAATTAAATAAAATGCAGAGATAACTTATAATAATATGAATAATTATATATATTAACTGATAATTTGCAATCTTAGTTTCCATGCAGCTTTAAGATAATTACAAAGATTTTTTGTTAAGCGTTTTGACCCAGCTTGTAACAGAAAAATTAGCTTTCGTGTATTTGGCCATGAACAATAATACTTTGGCAAAAAATTACATCTTAGTGTTCTATATGCAGGACAAATCAACACAAAATGATATTCATCTTCAATATTATTCATTTTACAACATTTACAAATACGATTGTCTCTAGGAATATTGTCATAGCGACCTGTTTCTAAATATAATTTTAAGCTTCCACTACGTAGTTTTGTAAGTATATTGGTATTAAAATCATATTGTAAATAATTCTCCATACAAAAATCTAGTTTGAAACATTTATAGACAGTTTTTCACAGGCATGAATATTAGCATACCAGCTTTGATAATATTGATCGTTGATACGTGATTTAATAAGGTCAAATGACACATTTATGTGATCCTGGTTAATCCATATATAATTCAAACCTAAACTAAACAAAAGGTCCCTTACATAGGATGCCCAATTTGTTTTGCCATTAGTAGCATCAATACATAAAACTTTATATACATCATACACAATATTTGGTTGGTCCTTAATTAAATGCAACCAATATTTAACAATTCTATATTTTCTTGAAATACACATCGGAAAGTGTCCGAGTTCACCACATAAAAACAAAATTGGAACAGTTTTACCCAAGTTGAGTATATATCGACAAAAACGATTACGAACATATTCTACTTCGTTGGCCCGATGAAATCCCCACACCTCGGACGCATAGTTCAGAACGGATCCAACCATACTATTGAATAAAAAACACTGTTGAATTGGACCAACGAATACTCTTTTCATAGAATTGATTAAAGATGATAGAGCTCTACCTCCCTGTTGTGCCATTCTTTTTTGAGTTTGAACAAATTTGCCATTGAAATGTAGCAGCATACCAAGGTATATATATGATTTGACGATTTCAAGTTCTTGGCCTTCGAAATAAAAATGGTCAGTAACGAGCTTCCAACCATTTCGAAAAACGACAATTTTTGTTTTGTCCGTATTTACAGTTATATTCCATCTCCTGCAGTAGAATGAAAGTTTATCTAATAAAATTTGCAATGCATCGGGAGACTTTGCTAGCAGAACTGTATCGTCAGCAAATAATATCAAATATATGAGGTAACCATTAAGTTCGAATATGTCACCATTGTTATCAACTTGTATATCACTGATTATATCATTTATGAAAAATAGGAACAAGAGAGGAGATAGTGGTTCCCCTTGTTTCACTCCAAGAAAGTTTACAAACGCATCAGATAATGATCCTTTTAATTTTAATGCCAAATTAGAGTTTTTAATCCTCTTTCATGGTCCATTAAATATAGAAAATGGTTGTGTGTGTGAAGCATCCATGTACTATGGACACATTCTTGTTTAATTTGTAGGAAAGATCAAATACTACTTTTATCTTAGTGAAGAGTGAAACTTTATATTTTACATAGGAGTGGTTTTCCATGAATATTCAATATGTATGTTGTGTACATATTATTATTTTATACAGGTATTTACTTGTACAAAAACTTTGTTCAAGGTTATTACATGTACAAATATAACTATACAAGTAATTACTTGTACAATTTTTGTGGAGAAAAAGATATTTGTTTGTTTATTTTTTCTTAGTAGATATCACTTAGTGTATGTATTTTTAATTTTTTATTGTGTTTGTTTTTCTTTTCTTTAAGTGTTTATTAGTGTTGATTTTGAAATGTTAGAAGATTTCAGACGAGTGCAATGTATTATGATGACATAAGCTTGGGTAAATTTAGCTTAACAGATATACATTTGCCTGTTTTACAGCCACCCCGACAGCTGGGGTGAACATGGCCTTTGCCACCATTTGCAATTGCTTTCCTGATGTTAACTTCAATTATTTAGTGAGAGAACATCATTTATATAGCGGACAGTAAAGTTACAGGATACTGCTAACTTCTTTTCTTTCTTCTTAAGATTCGTTCCCTTATGAAGTCAGCCTCATAAGAATAAAGTAACAAGCAGGCAAGAAGATGACCACAGTTTGTTCTCATTGAAATGCAGATAGTTTGTTGAAAAACACGTCTACCAAACGTAACATAACAAATAAGTTGTCAATCAAGAAATTAAGCATCTTGATAATTATAAACTAGACCATTTTGGTCATATTGACTTATATGTAGATCTTAGTTTGCTGAACATTATTGCTGTATACAGTTTATCTTTATCTATATTAATATTAAAGATACTTACTATGCTAACCTGGGAGAGTGGTGGAACAGTTCAACAGCTTTTAGGCTAAGTAACACATTATTTAAAGTATATACATTTATTACACCTGTATATACTATAAGCTATGTTATGTTAAATTTTCACTATTAATTTCTTTGAAATCAAATTAAGTTAACATACATCTTCCTATTTTTCATGTTTTTTTTGTTTGTTATGTAGAAGAATGATGAAGGCAAACTACAATGCATCATTGATAAAAAAAAAATCTCAGTGCAGAGAATAGAAACCGGAACCCTTGAGTGTAAAAATGTCATGATACAGGTAATTGATTAGAAACATTTTATCATTATTTAATTATAATTATTACTGAAGGTAAACAATTGCAGTAATACATACACAATTTTCCTGTCATGTTCACTGGAAACTAATACACTCCCAAGAAAATTTAGTCCTACTAGAGTTACGTATATCAATGTATATCAATGACTTCGACTTCTGTGTACATTTGTATTTCTAAAAGAATTTATGTAATATACAAAAATGATATTGTCAAGTTTGCTAATATTACAAAAAGTTACTATCAATCCTTTTGTAAAGAATTTTTCTTGTTGAAACAAGGTATCAATTAGTTCAAATATGGAAATAAACAAATTATTATTTAGAACTATTTAAGGGGCACTAGCTATGAGATATATAAAAAATATATAAAGCATGATTTTATTGGTTCAATCATTTATGAAAGTGAAATAGTGAAATGATAATTGAGTTTTGGCAGCTAGAAATGTTCAATTTGGTTAAATAAAGCTAAGAAACATTTATAATGAATTATTCACTAACTTACAAGGTTAAAGTTTTTGGTCAAGGTAGTTGGTTAGTCCAATCGACTTCAAACTTAGTACACATGTTCCCTATGATATGATCTTTCCAATTTTATTGCCAAATTAAAGTTTTTACCACTAAGTCACGGTCCACTGAACATAAAAAATGATGGTGTGAGTGGGGCATTCGTGTACTGGGGGCACATTCTTTGTTCTAGTCTGAGTGTCCATTCGTCCATCCTTCTGTCCTGCTTCAGGTTTAAGTTTTTTGTCAAGGTAATTTTTGATGAAGTTGATTTCGTATCAACTTGAAACAAAGTACACATGTTCCTTGTGTAAAATATCTTTCTGATTTTAATGCCAAATTAGAGTTTTGACCCTAATTTCACGGTTATTGTAATGAATATAGAAAATGATAGCCCAATTGGGGCAATAGTGTACTATGGACCATTCTTGTTTATCTATGATATAAAATTAAACAGACCTATAAAAATCCAATTGCACAAGTTTGCTTAATTATACCCCTGCTTTAAAATTATACCCCCGCTTTAAAAAAGGGGGGTATACTGTTTTACCTCTGTCTGTCCTTCCGTCAGTCCGTCAGTCAGTCCGTCCATCCCATGAATATTGTTCGTCGCATTTTTCTCAGGAACTACAATACAAGGATTTCTGAAATTTGGTTTCAGGGTTAATTTAAGTCAGCTATACCGTGTGATGCGTTTTCAGATTGATCACTTGACAACTTCCTGTTTACCGAACACTTGTATGATTTTACATATGATAGCAAAGTTGAAAATTTTCGTCACATTTTTCTCAGGAACTACATTACAAGGATTTCTGAAATTTGGTTTCAGGATTTATATAAGTCAGCTTTACCGTGTGATGCGTTTTCAGACTCATCACTCAACAACTTCCTGTTAACCGAACACTTGCATATTTTTACACTATTAATATTATCCACTTGTGGCGGGGGTATCATCAGTGAGCAGTAGCTCGCAGTTTCACTTGTCTATTTATGAATACATGGCTTATATGGTCATCGGAGGTCAACTCGATAGTTTTAAATTAGATGGACTCTGGACTAAAATACACATGAAACGAAGCAACACAATATCATAGCCAATGCCCTGTAAATAGTTTATTTTAGACTTTTGATAAATGGGATAAATGTTAAAACATTAGGTTTAAAATTAGACATGAAACCTATTTATATAAAAATAAGATAATTTGTTATGACTGCAAATGAAACAACTATATATCCACTAAAGACCAAGGAACAAGGAAAGGATAAGGCTGCCCCACTAGAAAAGTTTTATAAAGGATTTATATTAAAAAAATATATGGTGAAGTTAACTGCATGATGACAAATTAAGATGATAACTTTCATAAAAGTTTATACTAATATTGTTGACAGTTGAGCAAAGTAAGAGCCTTGGAGACACTGACATAAGTAGTAAACATATATTTATCTTTGCTTTGTAGCCTTCTAAACAAGGCAACCTACATGTACCAATATTTCTAGAGTATAATGGTTCAAGATTAGATGGTAATTCAAGTTTAGAAGGTATGTTGATTACAGGTGACTCATTCATATATGTTGCCCTTACAATATAAATATATGTTGTTTGTGCTGTTTTTAGACCCTTCTACAACGAAATTTGTTTTACATACACACATATAAAAATTGCGGTTTTTATCAAAGGCAATCATAGGTTTGAACATAGTTTTCAATTTAGACTTATATATATATGTGTGTATGTAAAACAAATTTCGTTGTAGAAGGGTCTAAAAACAGCACAAACAACATTTTCCAAAAGACCAAAAAAAGTGAAAAAGTATATATAAATATATATATATAACAAGTCAAAAAGGGTACAACATCACCATTAAATAACTATAGAATGAACAAATATTAGATATTTCAGATAACAGATATCCTTATAATAACTATAGAATGAACAAATATTAGATATTTCGGATAACAGATATCCTTCCAATAACTATAGAATGAACAAATATTAGATATTTCGGATAACAGATATCCTTCCAATCACTATAGAATGAACAAATATTAGATATTTCGGATAACAGATATACTTCCAATAACTATAGAATGAACAAATATTAGATATTTCGGATAACAGATATCCTTCCAATCACTATAGAATGAACAAATATTAGATATTTCGGATAACAGATATCCTTCCAATCACTATAGAATGAACAAATATTAGATATTTCGGATAACAGATATCCTTGAATTTCAAGGATATCTGTTATCTGAAATATCTAATATTTGTTCATTCTATAGTTATTTAATGGTGATGTTGTACCCTTTTTGACTTGTTATATTTTATATTTTGTAGTGTACAGAATCATATTACATGATCCATCGCCCTGTAAGATTAATCGTTGACTATTTATTCAGTCATTTTATATATATATATATATATAATGAGTGACTGTTGATTGTGTTATCCTTTTGAGGGAAAACTTCAGAAATTTCAATGTAAACAGTATTTTTGTTCACCCTTATCTAGTGTGAGATGTCACATCACTATGATGCTCTTACCTGCCATTTTTCAAAATGCTCATGTTGGTTTTACATGCAGGACCTTCAAATATTTTTAAATGTTGTTTTTTGGCTTCTTCATACTTTTACAGGTTGCACTTTGTAAATACAGCTGTTTCTGAAAACAGGCCTCTTTTGGGGAGAAATTGAATATTCATAGAAAATTAATTTTGTTTACATACTGGTTCCCAGTTAATTTATGCTCTCTGTGTTCCATATTGCAGAGACAGAACTTGGGAATGTTACCAGTAAATAAACATGTGCATATTGTTAACATTGAAATATGTGGCAACCTTTCATTCAAGGTAGGGGTAGTTAAGGAAATTAGTGTAAGTTTAAACTCTGAGAAGTTCAGGGCATATAAACGTTGAAAATATGCCGCACAGCCCTATATTTTGACCTTTGAAAAAAATTGTGGTGCAAATGAACTTTCAATTCTAGGATAATAGATATAGGAAGATGTGGTGTGAGTGCCAATGAGACAACTCTCCATCCAAATAACAATTTAAAAAGTAAACAATTATAGGTTAAAGTACGGCCTTCAACACGGAGCCTTGGCTCACACCGAACAACAAGCTATAAAGGGCCCCAAAATTACTAGTGTAAAACCATTCAAACGGGAAAACCAACAGTCTAATCTATATAAACAAAACGAGAAACGAGAAACACGTATATATTACATAAACAAACGACAACTACTGTACATCAGATTCCTGACTTAGGACAGGTGCAAACATTGGGAAATTGCATTGTCAATATTTACAGAAATGCAACCTTACAAGCCTAAAGCTATTGTAATATTAATTGCTTTGTTTAGAATTGTGGACAATTGCTATTTCAAAATTTCCTTTAGTGAGCCTCCATGGGGGAAATTCCCCGCAAATAGTGACAGTTAACAGGTATGGATGCTTGTCATCTGTTCTCTCAGAAATGAGAAGGTCTCTTAGCACTTTAGTCAAAAAAGCGAGACTAAGCGATCCTACATTCCGTCGTAGACATCGGCGGCGTCAACAAATATTCACTCTGTGGTTTTTTGTAAAATTAAAATTACATTTTTTTCGTATTTTACTTATAAATGGACTTAGTTTTTCTCCCGGGACATATTACATTCACCCTGTGGTAAAAGTTATAAAAATTTTAATAACTTTCTTATACTCTTTTGGAATTAAACCAAACTTGGACAGAAGCTTGTTTATGATCAAAAGCTAGTATCTAGAAGGAAAATTTGTTTTCTTCCAGTTAACATTACATTCAGTCTGCAGTTAAAGTTTTTAAACATTTATAAGATTCATAAACTATTCTGGATTTTTACTTAACTTGGACAGGAGCTTCTTACAATCAAATGATAGTATCAACTGGAATAATTTATTGATTTATTTCCTCATTTTTGTTGAGCCTGCAATTAACAGAAAGAGTATGTGAAACACTGGGTTCCACGGAACCCTTACAAATTTTTTAAACAGTTACTGAAAGTCTCCACTTCAATTGTTTCAATTAGTTTATATACAGGATTTGAAATGATTTGGTAATAAAAGATACACACAAAAATGCAACTTTATCTCAGTCCATAAAAATTGATACACATGAAAATAAATGAAACCACAGTATTTGATTAGGTTGTTTCTCAATTACTATAAGCAGTGTATGGAATGATTGTAATGGGTACTTGTCAATCTGACTTGTTTCGTCTGACCTTGACCTCATTTTCATAATTCATTGGTCAATGTTAAGTTTTTGAGTTTTGGTCTCTGTTTCAAAAACTATAAGCAGTAAGTCATCTTTATTTTTATGCCCCACCTACGATAGTAGAGGGGCATTATGTTTTCTGGTCTGTGCGTCCGTTCGTCTGTCCGTCCGTCCGTCGTCCACACTTTGGACAATAACTCAAAAACACTTTCACTAATTTCCATGAAACTTTAGTGAATTGTTTATATCTATTGACGTAAGCTCCCTTTCGTTTTTTTTTAATTTCAGATTTTAAGTTTTGGATTTATGGGGCTTTATTCATAAAAAAGGGGGGATTTTCAACACTTCGGACAATAACTCAAAAAGGCTTTCACCAATGTCCATGAAACTTTGGTGAATTGTTTATATCTATTGACATAAGCTCCCTTTTGTTTTTTTTTAATTTCAGATTTAAAGTTTTGGATTTATGGGGCTTTATTCATAAAAAAGGGGGGATTTTCAACACTTCGGACAATAACTCAAAAAGGCTTTCACCAATGTTCATGAAACTTTGGTGAATTGTTTATATCTGTTGATGTAAGCCTTTTCAATTTTTATCAATTTCAGATTTTAAGTTTTGGGATTTATGGGGCTTTATTCATAAACTAGAGGCTCTTAAGAGCCTGTGTCGCTCACCTTGGTATATTTAAATTAAACAAAGGAAGCAGACAGTTCATGACAAAATTGTGTTTAGGTGATTGTGATGTGTTTGAACATCTTACTTTACTGTACATTCTTGCTGCTTACAATTATCAATTATCTCTATCTATAATGAACTTGTCCGTGTAGTTTCAGTGGAAAATGTTAGTAAAAATTTACAAATTTTATGAAAATTGTTAAAAATTGATTATAAAGGACAATAACTTCTTAGGGGGTCAATTGACCATTTTGGTCATTTTGACTTATTTTTTAGTCTTAAATTGCTGTACATTATTGCTGTTTACAGTTTATCTCTATCTATAATAATATTGAAGATAATAACCCAAAACAGCAAAATTTCCTTAAAATTACCAATTTAGGGGCAGCAACCTTATAACGAGTTGTCCGATTCATCTAAAAATTTCAGGGCAGGTAGATCTTGACCAGATAAACAATTTTACCCTTGTCAGATTTGCTCTAAATGCTTTGGTTTTTGAGTTATAAGCCAAAACTGCATTTTACCCCTATTTTCTATTTTAGCCGTAGCGGCCATCTTGGTTGGTTTGCCCGGTCACAAAACACAATTTTTAAACTAGATAGCCTAATAATGATTCTGGCTATGTTTGGTAAAATTTGGCCCTATGGTTTCAGAGGAGAAGATTTTTGTAAAAGTTAACTAAGATTTACGAAAAATGGTTAAAAATTGACTATAAAGGGCAATAACTCCTAAAGGGGTCAACTGACCATTTTGGTCCTGTTGACTTATTTGTAAATCTTACTTTGCTGAACATTTTTGCTGTTTAGTTTATCTCTATCCATAATAATATTCAAGATAATATCCAAAAACAGCAAAATTTCCTTAAAATAACCAATTCAGGGGCAGCAACCCAACAACAGGTTGTCCCATTCATCTTAAAATTTCAGGGCAGATAGATCATGACCAGATAAATAATTTTACCCCATGTCAGATTTGCTCTAAATGCTTTGGTTTTTGAGTTATAAGCCAAAAACTGCATTTAACCCCTATGTTCTATTTTTAGCCATGGCGGCCATCTTGGTTGGTTGGCCGGGTAAAAAAACACAATTTTTAAACTAGATACATCAATGATGATTGTGGCCAAGTTTGGATTAATTTGGCCCGGTAGTTTCAGAGGAGAAGATTTTTGTAAAAGTTAATGACAACGGACACCAGACGACGGACGACGACAGACGCCGGACGCCAAGTGATGAGAAAAGCTCACTTCGGACAATAACTCAAAAAGGCTTCCACCAATGTCCATGAAACTTTGGTGAATTGTTTATATCTATTGATGTAAGCTCCCTTTCAATTTTTCTAAATTTAGATTGTACATTTCAGTGTTATGAATTTTTATGCTTAAAAAAGGGGGGATTTTCCAATTTTGGGACAATAACTAACACTTTCACAAAATTTTATGCAACTTTGATATATTGTTTATATCTATTGACATAAGCTTAATTTTATGCAACTTTGATAAATTGTTTATATCTATTGACATAAATTAAGACAACAAACTTAGATAAATTTGAGGTAGCCTTAATAGTGCCAATTTTTTTGTGCATTTTTATTTTTTATTTTTTTTGGGGGGGTGGGGGGGGAGGCGGGGGGGGGGGGGGTATTTGACAGGGCTCACACTATTCTAGTTGATCATATAAATTCATTTAAAGTATAAAAGACAAGTTAAAAGAGCAACGGGCATATCATGCGCTAAAGCGCAGCCCTTTATTTCAGACTTGGGATTAAATTTAAGATACTTTATTTTTTTATTACTTATTATTGGCTTTGAACCAGGGCTCCCAAAACATATTTGAGCCAGCAGGACATTTTTGTGTTATCCCAATTTTAATCCCTTAAGACTTATTAACAAACGACAACCATAGTAATCAGTTGGTCATCATAATGATCATATGAATTATGATCGACACAAACACGGTATTTGATTTTATTTAAATATTAATTCAATGTTCTGAAGCTAACTGTTAAATTGACAGTGCACCATTCTGATGGTGCAACATCAGAGCATTAATATATGTCTAAGACTCTTTATTTGTGCAAAATTACTCTATAAATAACTTCCTTTTCGTTTATAAAAGTAGTTTTTCTATTATTGGATGTTGACTTGACAATGGTAAAACACGGACCAGAGACTTATATGTGAAATCCATGAAGGTTAACAAAGCACAATTGAGTTTAAAAGTAGATCTTTTCACTTTTTTTTCTACAGGAAATGACTCGACAAGAAGGTTAGATATAGGGTTCAATGATATTTTTCGCAATTTTGAAAATTCAGGTGCATAATTGATTCTCAACTCTGTGCACATGTGTACTAGGTTGAACAACATAGAATTTTCTGACATAAAATATGTTTAAAGTAGACTACATTTTTAGCTCACCTGGCCCAAAGGGCCAAGTGAGCTTTTCTCATCACTTGGCGTCCGGCGTCCGGCGTCGTCCGTCGTCGTCCTGCATCCGTCGTCGTTAACTTTTACAAAAATCTTCTCCTCTGAAACTGCTGGGCCAAATTAATCCAGCTTGGCCATAATCATCATTGGGGTATCTAGTTTAAAAATTGTGTGGCGTGACCCCGCCAACCAACCAAGATGGCCGCCACGGCTAAAAATAGAACATAGGGGTAAAATGCAGTTTTTGGCTTATAACTCAAAAACCAAAGCATTTAGAGCAAATCTGACATGGGGTAAAAATGTTCACCAGGTCAAGATCTATCTGCCCTGAAATTTTCAGATGAATCAGACAACCTGTTGTTGGGTTGCTGCCCCTGAATTGGTAATTTTAGGGAAATTTTGCTGTTTTTGGTTATCTTGAATATTATAATAGATAAAGATAAACTGTTAACAACAATAATGTTCAGCAAAGTAAGATCTACTAATAAGTCAACATAATCAAAGTGGTCAGTTGACCCCTTTAGGAGTTATTGCCCTTTATAGTCAATTTTTAACCATTTTTCGTAAATCTTAGTAATCTTTTACAAAAATCTTCTTCTCTGAAACTACCAGGCCAAATTTAAACAAACTTGGCCGCAATCATCATTGGGGTATCTAGTTTAAAAAATGTGTGGCGTGACCCGGCCAACCAACCAAGATGGCCGCCACGGCTAAAAATAGAACATAGGGGTCAAATGCAGTTTTTGGCTTATAACTCTAAAACCAAAGCATTTAGAGCAAATCTAACAGGGAGTAAAATTGTTTATCAGGTCAAGATCTATCTGCCATGAAATTTTCAGATGGATCGGACAAACCGCTGTTTGGTTGATGCCCCTGAATTAGTCATTTTAAGGAAATTTCGTTGTTTTTTGTTATTATCTTGAATATTATTATAGATAGAGATAAACTGTAAAGAGCAACAATGTACAGCAAAGTAAGACTTAAAAATAAGTCAACATGACCTAAATGGTCAATTGACCCCATAAGGAGTTATTGCCCTTTAAAGTCAATTTTTAACAATTTTCATAAAATTTGTAAATTTTAATTAACATTTTCGACTGAAACTCTTAGGCCAAGTTCAATATAGATAGAATGTTTGTAAGCAGCAAGAATGTTCAGTAAAGTAAGATGTACAAACACATCACCATCACCAAAACACAATTTTGTCATGAATTCAAATGTGTCCTTTGTTTAATATTCACATAGACCAAGTTAAAATTTTATCAAATCATATTTTTATACATTTTCTGGTAAACTGAATCTTGTTGACTGAAATTTAAGAAAATAACTTTCAATACTAGACCAATCAATGTCCCATACAAAATAGTTTACCTGTTGCCTGAACAGGTAAAGTAACCTGCAAAAGGTCAGGTCAAAAAGAAGGTATTAACTTCAATTTTTTTCTGAAATATATTAAAATGTAGGTTTTTTTCTTCTAAACTATATTAAAATGACTGTTTCAGGCATGACACAACAAGTCATTTATATAATTTATTGGACTTGTCCCGAATATACAACCGTTTTGGAAACCCTGCTTTGAACTACCTTATTCTGTGACTTGAACTGCAAGATTTTTATGAAAGAATTAACAAGTTTTGTGAAACCAACTTCTAACGTTTTCAACCCAGATCCCTTAATTATTAATTTTCACAGTTATTTTTCAAATATGTTGAAGTTGTTCGTCTTCTATTACAGAACTATTTGAGGATTTTTTTCATTATTTCAGACTTGCATTGTCATCATTGTCAGCTCCATCCAAAGATATTTGGTTTATGGACAATAACTATAGAATAAATGAATGGGGAAAAAAAGGTTTGACCACAAAATGAAGGTTGGGAATGATTTTTTTGGGGTTATGGTCCTGACACTTTAAAAAGGAATTAGGAGCCAAAAAGGGGCCCAATTAAGCATTTTCTAGTTTCCAGAAAATAACTTGTTGAACAGTGTATGGATCTCTCTGAAATTGTACCATAGGTTTCCATACCATCAGTCAAACCATTTCGGGATAAGGGGCAAAATAGGGGGAAAACAAGGGTTTCCTGGTTAATGGACAATCAATGGTCTTTGGATCTTTATGAAATGGATATTGGACTGTTAAACATTATATAAGGGATAGCATTTGTTTGATGCATGATATTTTTACAGTATATAGAAGAGAACAATAATTTTGGATTACTGCTCTTTATTGATTTTGAGAAAGCTTTGATTCTTTATGTTGGGACTTTTTGCTGAGTATTACAATTTTTCATGCTATTATTAGTACATTTTTTTCATATTCTGAATTCAACTGTGTGTTTGGTTGTTTGTCCCATTTTCTAATTGGTCCAAATTTTGGTCCTAAGGCTATAAGATTTGTTATGTTTGATTAAATAAACATTAAAATGGAATAATTACAATGTTATATTTAGATTACCTCCCTTACAATGCTTTTAAATTTATGTTAAGTTGTCTCCTAGTTCTAGTATGAATTATATTTTAGCTGTTTCTAGAAACATCAAATACTGTGATGGAAGTATATATAATATGATAATAGTGTATATTAAAGGGTTCATGATCAGTGGTAATAAATTTTGTTTTGAGGTGATTAGTTGTCAATTTATTTTTAGAAGTTACTATGAAATGCTGATGAAGGTATTTTAATTTTAGCCAATTGAGATGATGATCATATATTGAGGGAAAGATTTTTTTTTGGAAATAGGTAGGGAATGTTAAGCAAATAATTGGAGAAGGGGTGAATTTAGGTGGTGGGGACAATTTTTTCCTCAAGATTTCAGATATTAAAAAGAAAATTTCTTCAAATATTATTGTATTTTTCAAAAGAAAGGGGTGTCTAAATTCATATCATATAACCATTTAAATTTCTTAGACTACAGTTATTCTGTATCAAATATTTAATTTCAATCCAAATTTAGACCTGTATCAAGTGCAAATATTGTGTTCAGTTTTTCCCCAACTGTTCAGGGTTGGACCTCTTTGGTCATATCCATCTGCACCCAAGGAAACAATTTATTTATATGTCATATTCATAAAGTATGCTTTGATCAAACTACTACAAACTAATTTACACTGTTGTTGGTATTGGTAAGTGTAGGCCTGCTGATTTTGATAGTGAAAATTTTCTTGTGTGTCTATACAAAGTTATGGGAAATTTTAACATTCATAACAACATATTTAAGGCAAGATTGATATGCATACCTGCCAACTGTCACTATTTACAGGGGATTTCCCCAATGGAGGCTCCCAAATTGAAATTTTGAAACATCTATTTTAAACAAAACAATTAATTTTACAATGACTTTAGGCGTATAAAAGTATGAAGAAGCCAAAAAACAACATTAAAATGTATTTGTTGGACCCCTTGAAGGTTTTTTTTAGGACTATGACCTCCATCTTGCACACAAAAACCCCATGGGCATTTTGAAAAGTTGGCAGGTATGGATATGCCAGATTATATCCATGTGCATTTTTTTTACAGAGCTATTTTAGTTATTGTGTTGTCATTTTAATGTTAAATTTAACATGGCCATTAAAGCAGGAGGTTTAGCATGCCACAAAACCAGGTTCAACCCACCACTTTTTTCTTTAAAAAAATGTCGTGTACCAAGTCAGGAATATGGTCATTGTTATATTATAGTTCATTTCTGTGTGTGTTACTTTTTAATGTTGTGTTTCTTTTGTGTCGTTTGTTTCCTCTAATATTTGAGTGTGAATTCACATTATTATAAGACGTGTCACGGTACTTTTCTATCCCAAATTCATGTATTTAGTTTTGATGTTATATTTGTTATTCTCATCAGATTTTGTCTAATGCTTAACATGCTTAATTTGTTTCTGTGTGTGTTACATTTTAATGTTGTGTCATCATTCTCCTCTTATATTTAATGTGTTTCCCTCGGTTTTGGTTTGTGACATGGATTTTTTTTCTATCAATTTATAAGTTTTAAACATCTGTATACTTCTGTTGCCTTTTTTAAGCCAATTCTAAATATTCCATATATTCTCGGAAAAATTTCAATATGGACAAGATAAATTTACTTATCATGTGTTCTTAATGCAGCTGTAATTTCCTTTTGCCAGTGAAGTCATTGTTAATAGAAATCGCTATGTTTCTATTTGTGAAACAATGAAACAACAGGAAGTGGTCCAGTTGCAGTATACAGGATATAGTATATCTGATTTGAATGTTCAATATTTTTTCATCACATAAAGTGTTTGATGAGTAACTTCATATATGGTTTTGAATTTTATTTAATAGTCTATAACTGTAAAGACTTTGGTGATGAGAGTTGTGGATATTGTAAATACAAGAAAATCCAAGGCTATAAGTGTGATTGGTGTGGCTCCTGCAAATATACAGAACAAGATGACTGTAGAGGCCAGGGCAATTCTAACAGGCCTGAGGACAAAAAATGCAGTATATCAATATCAAAGGTGATATAAGCTATAATGTTATCTTTATAATGTAAGGCATACATCTGGTGTGTTTTCTAAATATGTTGTACCTCCCATCCCCCTCCCCCCAATTGGATTATCACTTTAATTCTTGTCTTCAGTGTTAGAGAGTGCCACAAGCTCGTTAAAGCCTTTAGTTTATATCCCCTTTAGGGGCCAAATCGTTCAATCTTTCATATATACAACCCAATTGTAATGTTTTAATAGATTTCTAACAGCAATTATAGCAGGAATCACCACACTATAGGCAAGATGGACAGTTTTTGGGATACGATTGCTTTCAAGCAATCTGTAGACTTATATGATTGGCTCAGGGTGTCATGCCCTCACGTCAACCGTTTTATTCTAAACATTAAGGAACATCTGAGAGTCTTATGATTGTCTTGGTTTAAAAGGTAAAAACAAGCAAATGGATTGAACATAAACAACTTTCCTATAATGTTCTATTCATAATCTTCATGTTTGATATTTCCCTCGACTTATATGCCTGTTTTTAACAACACGGAAAATCAGAATTCAGCAGTATTTATATTTGGTGTTTTTATAAATTTAGAAACAGTGCGTCAGAGGGAAGTCCCCAGTTGTGATAAAAATGCAAGAGTTCTCTGAATTCTGATAAATCTATTTCTGTCATATAAGAACTGAAGTGGAGTTTTTCTTATATGTCACTGTTATGAAACTAATATTTGATAATGTACTTCCATAAAGAAATAGAGAACCATCTAGGTTGTTTAATTAACATTTAATATACGTTCTTACTCCAGGGTTTGTTAAGTTAATTATGTGCATGCCTATAGTTTCTTGACTTCAAGGGGTATTAGATTGAATGGTTGCTCTGGATTCCCCTATACTCAATTGATTAATTTATAACTCATGGGATCCTTTCTATGTATGTCTGCTATTGAGGGTTATTGTTGTTGCATAATTTTAAATCATATGCATCATTTGAATTAAACAAATGTAGTCCACATTGTAAAAGTAACTTCAACACCCCTTTAGGCGAAATGGAGTCTTCCATATTATCGTATCGAGTTGTCTCCCTTCTGGAAGTAACTTCTGTGAATTCTGAATCAAAACAACATGTTGAGAAAAATTAACTCGTTTTGTCGATAAATGTTGTATTATATTAAAAACGAGCTCAATTTTAACCTAGGAATGTGTACGAAAGGAGTCATGATCACTGACCCAAAGGAAATAAAATATTTAAAGAGTTAGGAATGGGGTTCCTCCAAATTAACGTAGGAAAATAGGTGATACAGGCAAGATACAAAGTGAAATACCTTCTCTCAGTCTCAGTGACTGCTGAGAAAAGTAAACTTAAAATTGATAGTACAAAACTAAAACACAACAGACCTAAGTTTATTGTTCATACACTTCTATCCGGTATTGGCTATTCGATTAAGGTTACATATATTAAATTTTACATGACTGTGCAGTTGAATTAGTTTTGAAAATAGTATTATCCAGCTACATGTTTACAATGGCAATTGTATCCCTCAGAGCAATCTGCTCTTTGATTTTTATTATACTATGATTCCAGATTTTGCTTTATGAATGCTTCAAAGTAAAGATAGATTTGGATGAATTTTAATGATAATTTCCTTATATGTCTTCAATGTATAAAAAAATGAGCTTATACCATATTTTAGCATCTTTTGTTTACCTTTCCTTGTGATGATTTTCAATATCAGAAGCATGTATTTTCCTGTAAAATGTTTAAATTATTACGCCATCATTCTATGATGTCGGGTACTTCATTCATAAAAAAACATATGACATAGGAGTATGATCGGAACAGCCAATGCAATATATTCATATTTTACCACGGGTGTGTACTCAAAGTGTTTGAAGGACGTCATGTTAGAATGCTAATTTATCTATCTTTTGCTCAGATTAATCTGTGTAGCAGATTCATGGAGGTATTATACTTTTATGACTGATTGATAGGTGTTATTAACATATTTGTAACCAGTGTTGTTTACAAAACAATATTCGTAATGTCCGCTTACTTGAGATGTCTTCAATGCTTCAAGTAATGCTTTGTTTACTTGAGTTTAAGTCATGAATCCCAACATTGCTTTTCATTTACAATTAGAGGTATCGATTTGTCGTCTGTAAAATATGTGTTATACAGTGGTCCTCTACATATCCTTTTTATAATATAGAGATGTATGGTGTTTATCTTATGAATAAAGTTTCCTTGAAATTTTCGCTGTCATTTTATCTTCACATTTCAAGTGTTACCGCAAAAATAGAGAGAAAATTAAACTGCCATGAAAATCTCACTGTTTACAGTTACAGGATAACTATTTAGGGTTAAATTGGAATCTTGTCACTTCCTGTTTAGTTTACTTTTAGTCGTCAGGGTTTTCATTATTGAGCAGTAGCTTACAGATTCACTTGTTGCTGTACTTCATCTCCAAGTCTCATGAGGCCTTCAAAATGGAACAACACTGTATAAGTATATTTCTATTAATAAATATCAATGTTTTTATTTTTTTATTTACAGGTATCAAAACAAGATTTGTATAGAAAAGGGGGGAATAGTTATCACAATTGGTTATCATACAGTATAATTGTTATATGTATTTTAGTTGGAACCATCATCTGGACCTAATTTTGGTGGCACACTTGTTACTTTGGAAGGTAAAAATGTGGGTAACCAAGATGATGCCATTACAGTTACGATAAGTGGTACAGAGTGTACAAATGTTACAGTAGTAAAACCTTCTAAAAAGTAAGCAATTTAATATTATATTTTGTAGCTGTCTCACAAGATAGATATAGGAAGATGTGGTGTGAGTGCCAATGAGAAAACTATCCATCCAAATAACAATTTAAAAAGTAAACCATTATAGGTTAAAGTACGGCCTTCAACACGGAGCCTTGGCTCACACCGAACAACAAGCTATAAAGGGCCCCAAAATTACTAGTGTAAAACCATTCAAAAGGGAAAACCAACGGTCTAAAACCAAATAGTCCTTTTGCCTTTACATGCTATTTGTCACCAATACAAAATAGATATAACCAAAAGCTTTAGCACAATATAAATATTTTTCTGTATATCAAGTTGTACCTCATTTGTTATACCAACACATTATTGCAAATGATATGAAACTTTTCCACAGATTCAACTTTTTCTATCCTATTAGGTCTGAGTACAAAGTTATTGTCCTTTGATTTTCGTTGTCCACGAATATAGTCCTTAGTGTGGACAGTGTGTTACTTGCCAATTTTTGTTATACCCCTTCCAAATTTATTTCTCCATGTTGTATTTCTCATATAAAAAGTAGGTGGGTGAAATGACACTGTAAAAAAATTTTGGTCATAAATATTAATGTAAAGTAGTGATTAGGTCCAGCTGAACAAGGTAAAAAATAAGCACCTCGGAAGCTGTCAAAAGTTTTCAAGAACCCCTTAACATAAAATTGTCCATATTTTGAGTTAGAGCTGATGAAGTTTTCTATAATTTTGATATAACTTGTCCCAAACGTAGTACAACACACTGTAAAAGCCCAGGTTGGATTTCTTTTATTTTCATTTATTGTCTTAATAAAATGCACTACGAAATAACTGTGTACTTGGACCATTTGGTCACCGTCAGTCTATTTAAACTTTTGTTAATTAAATTCTATTGTTCCATTGAATAAATACAAAAATACATGTTTCAACGCATAGAACTGCATGTGAAATCAGGAAAATATAGAATCTGTACCTTGGCAACTTCCCTGAATGATTTGATGGTGTCAATTCGTCAAATAGCATAAAACTAAAGGATTTTAACTTTTATTTGATAGAACTTCTGCAAAAATGACCAATTTTGGCATTATAGGGTCAAAATAAGCATTTCTTAGCTTTGTAGCTCACCTGGTCCAAAGGGCCAAGTGAGCTTTTCTCATCACTTTGCGTCCGGCGTCCGTTGACCGTTGTCGTCCGGCGTTAGCTTTTACAAAAATCTTCTCCTCTGAAACTACTGGGCCAAATCAAACCAAACTTGGCCACAATCATCATTTGGGTATCTAGTTTAAAAAATGTGTGGTGTGACCCGGTCAATCAACCAAGATGGCCGCCACGGCTAAAAATAGAACATAGGGGTCAAATGCAGTTTTTGGCTTATAACTCAAAAACCAAAGCATTTAGAGCAAATCTGACAATGGGTAAAATTGCTTATCAGATCAATATCTATCTGCCCTGTAATTTTCAGATGAATCTGACAACCCGTTGTTGGGTTGCTGTCCGTGAATCGGTAATTTTTAAGAAAAATTTTGCTTTTTTTGGTTATTATCTTGAATATTATTATAGATAAAGATAAACTGTAAACAGCAATAATGTTCAGCAAAGTAGGATCTATAAATAAGTCAACATGACCGAATTGGTCAATTGACCCCCTAAGGAGTTATTGTCCTTTATAGTCAATTTTTAACAATTTTCATAAATTTGTAAATTTTTAATTAACATTTCCACTGATACTACTGGGCCAAGTTCATTATAGATAGAGATAATTGTAAGCAGCAAGACTGTTTAGTAAAGTAAGATTTAAAAACACATCACCATCAACAAAACACAATTTTGTCATGAATCCATCTGCTTCCTTTGTTTAATATTCACATATACCAAGGTGAGTGACACAGGCTCTTTAGAGCCTCTAGTTCAATTTTGATGCATAAGTGGCATTCTGACTTTCTATCTGACATGTTTTCATTGGTCAATTTTTGTGTTTCTATGATTTAATCCAGTTGTATTACTCATTTGTGAACTCTTGAATCTACAGAAAAGAAGATTATCTCAGACAAAATGAGCAAAATGTGTTGTATATATGACCCTCGTCTAACACCCTGTTCGGATCAAGTTAAATGTGAGGAGCATGGCACATAAAAGTTGAAATCCATAATAAAGACCTCACTAAATTTGTATAAAAAGCACTTAACAATGTCTTTTGTACCTGTTTCATTTCACATAGTATCTTTCTTCACTTCTGTAGGATAGCATGTGGTTCAAATATAAGCCTGTTGAGACTAAAATTGCATGCAAGTTTTCACTAAAAAGTGAAAAATCTTTGTATCAGACCATTCTGTCTGCTAAAAAAGTTGAATGTAAGAGCCTTTTTGTGCTCAGATTTATTGTATCATGTCACCTGAGTATAGAAATGATAGAAAAGACACAAATTTTTATTTCCTATAGCTTCAATATACATTTTTAAATGTAAATATGTGCTACGGCCTACGACCCTTTTAAACTAATATGATCTGTTACTTGCAAGTTTTCTTTCCACTTAAAGTACATTAAATACATATGTAAGGATTATTTATAGTCTAAAAGCTTAACAAATTTAAAATTGCTGGAAAATATTACATCTTCACTTAAGGCCCCCTTCATTGGAAAAACCTTCATGTTTAGGCACATGCTCATATAAATTTAACTTTTGAATAACTATGCTAAGTCTGATATACCAAATTAGTACTCTATTGCTTTAAATACATGATGTATTAAATATTAAGGCATTTTAAAAGTATTTTTTTGCAACATTTTAAATTTAAAAGCCCCAAATGTTGATAGTTGAAATTTCTCAATTTTAACGTCTAAATTTAACACGCAAACTTGAATATAGAATTAATCATATTGTCTATAATATATATTCTATTGCTATGAACTTCGTAAGCAGTCTTATAATATATTAGGCTTTAGTCATACTAAGTTTTATTAAGATTGGTCAACTTTTTCTATCCTATTAGGTCCGAGTACACAGTTATCGTCCTTTGATTTTCGTTGTCTACGAATATAGTCCTTAGTGTGGACAGTGTGTTACTTGCCAATTTTTGTTATACCCCTTCCAAATTTATTTCTCCATGTTGTATTCCTCATATAAAAAGTAGGTGGGTGAAATGACACTGTAAAAAAATTTTGGTCATAAATATTAATGTAAAGTAGTGATTAGGTCCAGCTGAAAAAGGTAAAAAAATAGCACTTCGGAAGCTGTCAAAAGTTTTCAAGATCCCCTTAACATAAAATTATCCATATTTTGAGTTAGAGCTGATGAAGTTTTCTATAATTTTGATATAATTCGTCCCAAAAGTAGTACAACACACTGTAAAAATATGATTCAGAAAGTGCAGGTGGGATTTTTTTTATTTTCATTTATTGTCTTAAAGAAATGCACTACGAAATAACTGTGTACTTGGACCATTTGGTCACCGTCAGTCTATTTAAACTTTTGTTAATTAAATTCTATTGTTTCATTGAATAAATACAAAAATACATGTTTCAACGCATAGAACTGCATGTTATGATGTTGTATTTATTAAATATCAATACTTTATCTTCAATCTGTTCAATATATATATTAAAACACTGATTTAATTGTTTAGAGTTAATTTCTGACAAAATTTATAGCAATTTTTTGGTTTTTGTGTTTGACAAATAAAACCTGATAAATGATTATTTACCTTAAGGCCTATTTAGAAATAGACTATCTATAACCAGGCTTGTCTGTCTGGTGGTCTAACACATATTGCTGTCTATGTTTTCTCCATTACTACTGAACAGAATGTATATGTTATTTTGGCCAGCTGCTGAGCTTGACAGGGATAAGTTGTTAGGGGAAACCACTTTAAGGATCTACCAGAAACCTATTTTTCTTTTGCAGATTCTTTTAAATGCAAATAAGAATAAGCTTAACACATTTATATCATGTGCATTTTTTTTATGCCCTGGCAGTAGGGGCGGGGGCATTAAATGTTACTCATGTCCATCTGTCCCATCTGCCTCACTCACTCACTCGGTCCCATCTATCCATCAGGAACATTCCCAAAATTGGTTTTTGTTATCTAACTTTTGATTGCCTCAACCAAATATTCTTAAACTTATACACAATGCATATTTGCTCAAAACACAGATCAAGTTCAAAATTGAGTGTCATCACTCTGACTGTTCATGTTTCTTTTCTCTTTTTTTAGTCTGACTCAACCAAATAGTGTAAAACTTATTCACAATAACATATTACCACAAAACACAGATCAAGATAAAAATTGGGTAGTTTCACTTTTACTGTTCATGAGTTATCCATCTTTATGAACATAAAATTGCTAAATTTTTGTTTACATTCTCTTAACTTTAGTTTGCCACAATCAAATGTCCTTAAACTTGTAAACAATGCTTATTTACCACAAAACACAGATTAAGTTTGTAATTGGGTGGCATTATTTTAACTTCAGTAATGCCCCTTTATGATATGGAAAAATTGCTAATTCTGACTTGTTTCTGTTCTCTTTAGTTGCATCAACCCAATGTTATGAAACTTTCACACAAAGCTTATAGTCACATAACAGTCTTTACACTAATCATGCTAATAGTCTATTTGCCGATTCCCTTAATTGACCCTGTAATTAGAGATTTTTTTGTTGTTGTCTCCCTTATGAGGGACATAAATTTTTGTTAACAATGGAGAGCTAGTGGAAAGAGCAAATTTACCTGTGCGTAATATGAGTAACCTTTAAATTTTTCAAATCTTTTATTTACATTAATTTGTTGTTTAGCTAAATACATTTGTCACCAGAAGTTATTTTTCATTAATTAATTAAACCGCAGACACATCATTTGTTTGGTATAGAACCAGTCTACAATTGATAAAGTGAAGTAATTTGATTAAAAAGTGTGTAATAACAGAATCAATTCGATAATTAGCAAATGGCCTATTGAATCCTGCATCTGTATTTGGAAGTTGTCTGATGCATATTTACAAGCGGGAGCATCTGTGGCCCATAGACACATACAAGTCACATTCTCCATTTATTTTATTTTTCATTTAATTATATACCACTGCTTTTAAAAGAATGGTGGTATACTGTTTTACCTCTGTCTATCCTTTCTTCCATCAGTCCATCAGCCAGTCCTTCCCTCTGTCCCATGAATATTTTTCATCGCTATTTTCTCAGGAACTACAATACAAGGATTTCTGAAATTTGGATTCAGGGTTTATACCTGTCTGCTAAACTGTATAATGGGTTTTCAGATTCATCACTCAACAATTTCCTGTTTAACAATCACTTGCATCATTTTACACATGATAACCAAGGTGAAAATTTTCATCACATTTTTGTCAGGCACTTCAAATTACAAGGATTTCTGATATTTGGTTCTGGGTTCATATAAGTCAGCTATACCCTTTGATGTGTTTTCAGATCCATCACTCAACAACTTCCTGTTTACCATCAAGTTTTTGAAGGGGGTATCATCAGTCAGCAGTATCTAGCAGTTTCACTTGTTAGATGCTTTTTTTCTTTTATAAATTGATATCAACAAAATGAGATGTCTTTCAGAAAAATTCTAAGAAACAAGGAGTCACTTTGGGTCTGACATGATGCTAATGTAAAGTATTTTTTTTTAAAGATTGCTAATGAAATATTTGAACCAAAATTTAAAATATAATTTTGGTATAAGTTTTATTGAAACTCCTATATTCACATTTTTTTCAAAAAAGAGTTTTGATTCTTAGTAATAGCAGAAAGTTTTTTTTTTTTTTAGAATTAGCTGTATAACAGGAAATGCAACTGGTAGGTCAATCGGTATACAAGTAACTGTTAATGGAGAAATATATACAGCAGAAAATATAAAATATACTTATGTGGTAAGTATATATTACCTGGGATTTATGTCACTAGTATCTCATTATGGTATGTGAAACATTTTGCAAATTAATTTTGTATGAGGAATTGGGAATAATGTCAGTGTGACAAAAAGCAAAAGACTTTCAAAAGTCAATGTAGATCGATATATCAGCATTAGAACTATTTCCATGATATGGGATGATGACTGAATAGCAATTGAGTCTCATAATGGCAAACAAGATAATATGTAAAAGCATGCATTCATGTCCCTCGATCCTTAATTGGGTTAGTTTTGACATCAAACATTTTGTATCAATTTTCCAAAATTCTAAATGATTTCTTGACAAACATAATGATAAAATATATTTAGTTATTATTTTGATGTCATGAACAGAAAGCTATAACCTATTATTATATGACTATAAATTTTCTGTTTTCTCATTGGCTAAAAGCATAGGAAATCCTCTTTGATAAAACATTATATTCACCGCGGCAAAAATCACGAGAGGTTAATATAAGATTTGGAACAGCGTCCGTGTACCTAAATATAGAAACTGGGAATTCTTGTTAGCTATTTAAGGGATGTATAAATAAAATTAAATAATGAGGAAATTAAGAAGATTTTGATAGAAAAGGATTATGCAGACTTAAATATGCCTAAAAATCAAATCCCAAGCATAAAATAAAAACAGTCTAGGCAAAATACCATCTAACCGAGGATATATTTCACAATCTAAAAATATTAAAATGAATCTGGGAACTAAAGAGTCATATAATAAAGCAATTGTTGACTTTTGATATCAGTTGATACAATGATTTATCAACCCCATAAATGTGATATTCACCTCGGCCGTTGGCCTTGGTGAATATCACATCTCTGGGGTTGATAAATCATTGTATCAACCTCATCAAAAGTCAATAATTGTATATTGATTGTAAAACAAAAATTGCTATTTTCTTTCTAGCCTTTTTTAAGATCTATGATATATTTTGATAATAGTAATTAAATCCTGATTTGAAAATTAAGCTAAAAATATGGCACATATTGGATAATATTGTTTTAAACACTGTTGCAAGCTTTGCTATACAATTAAATACTCTCTGCATGAATATTGTTGAAATTATATTACAAGCTTTTGCAATAAATTAATCTGCTATAAAGAATATTCATACACTAACCCTTTGCTATTATTATACCCCTGCTTTGAAAAAAAGGGGGGTATACTGTTTTACCTCTGTCTGTCCTTCCGTCAGTCTGTCCCATGAATATTTTTGGTCACATTTTTCTCAGGAACTACACTACCAGGATTTCTGAAATTTGGTTTCAGGCTTGATATAAGTCAGCTATACTGTGTGATGCGTTTTCAGGTTCATCACTCGACAACTTCCTGTTTACCGAACACTTGTATGATTTTACATATGATAGCCAAGTTGAAAATTTTCGTCACATTTTTCTCAGGAACTGCACTACCAGGATTTCTGATATTTGGTTTCAGACTTGATATAAGTCAGCTATACCGTGTGATGCGTTTTCAGATTCATCACTCGACAACTTCCTGTTTACCGAACACTTGTATGATTTTACACATGATAGCCAAGTTGAAAATTTTCATCACATTTTTCTCAGGAATTACTATACAAGGATTTCTGAAATTTGGTTTCAGGATTTATACAAGTCAGCTATACCGTGTAATGCGTTTTCAGATTCATCACTCGACAACTTCCTGTTTACCGAACACTTGCATATTTTTACACTATTAAAATTATCCACTTGCGGCGGGGTATCATCAGTGAGCAGTAGCTCGCAGTTTCACTTGTTTTTACTTTTTTTTAGGGTCAGCATGAAATATTTGGCTTTTCTCCAAACAGAAGTATAATAGCTGGCGGGAAAAAAATACGCATTTCTGGAAATAATTTGATTTTCCCAGGCAGTGATTATGAAATTTATTATTGTAATGATAGTAACTCATGTCTTCAGTGCAGGTATTTATACATTAAACTAATGATTTTTAGTTAACATGGTCGGAAAGGTCCAAGCTGTGAGCATTTGTCATCACTTGGTGTCCTTCATATCATGTTTTTGACTGTTATCTTTTACAAAGATCATCTCCTCCCAAACTACTAGACCAAATTGGCCATCAAAAATGTGTCTGTTGACCCGAGCTGTCAACATGCATTGCTGACAAGGCTATTAAAAAAATATAATAAATAGACATAAACTTTGTTAGAAAAGAAGATCACAAGGTGAGATTTACAAATAAGTCAAAATGACAGAGATTATTAGTGGACACCTTATTGAAGTTGTTGCCCTTTAGTTATGATTTTCTCATCTTTGTTTGCATTTTCCCCTATTATCATGAAAAGTATAATAGATTGATGCAAAACTGATCAGCAAGACATGATCTACAAATAATTCAACATGATTGAAATTGCAAGTCAACTCCTTATTAAAGTGCTCTTAATGACAATTTTCCTAATTTTTGGCATTTTTGTCTATTGTCTATATAGAATGAAATTCAAAACAGTGTGGCTGTGGCCATTGATTGACACATTAAATTCATCCATTGACTGGGACAATTTAAGTGAACGTTTGTCTGTAACGACCACTGTTTACGACGTACCTACGATAGACATTTAAACTGTGGGGTCACCAAAGGTTTCTTAACGCCTTTAATTATAAAATAGTTCGAAAAATTAATCAGGAATAACCTTTATGTTTTGATTTATATAATTGATATAAATCAAAACAATGTGTTATTCTGATTAATTTTTCGAATTACTTTATTAAGGTGTTGAGAACCTTTGGTGACCCCATAGTTTAAGTGTCTTTAAAAAGTACATAGTGAGCAGTGGTCGTTACATACAAATGTTCACCTAAATTTTCCCA
This sequence comes from Mytilus galloprovincialis, assembly GCF_965363235.1. NCBI lineage: Eukaryota > Metazoa > Mollusca > Bivalvia > Mytilida > Mytilidae > Mytilus > Mytilus galloprovincialis. Next base: position 62,053,501 of record NC_134838.1, on the reverse strand, counting down.
GTCAATGGATGAATTTAATGTGTCAGTCAATGGCCACAGCCACACTGTTTTGAATTTCATTCTAATTATAATAGAAAGATAGAAACTTGAAATAGCAAAATTGATCAAGACAAGATCTACAAATAAGCCTTCACTGTCGAAATCTTCAGTTGACTTGGTTTTTTTTCACCTTTTATATTAATTTTTACTATTTTTAGCCTACCACTGGCTCGAAGGGCCAAGTAAGCTTTTCTCATCAGTTGGCATCCGTCTTCCTTTTTAACTTTTTATCATGTTTATATTTTGAACTTCTTATAGAGAACCACTGAATGTAATGAAAACACACATAGCATGAATGTTCCTAATGAGGTGCTGACCAAGTGTTGAAACTTTGAAGACCTATCTATCATCCAAGATTGGAGCCAGCAGTTGACCTTGTTGAACATAGGTCCCTATAGAAACTACATACAAATGTCTTCTTTTAGAGAACCACTAAATGGAATGAAACCAAACACAGCATAAAATTGAGAATGGAAATGGGGAATGTGTCAAAGAGACAACAACCCGACCAAATAAAAAAACAACAGCAGAGGGTCACCATAAGGTCTTCAATGTAGCGAGAAATTCCCGCACCCGGAGGCGTCCTTCAGCTGGCCCCTAAACAAATATATACTAGTCCAGTGATAATGAACGCCATACTAATTTACAAATTGTACACAAGAAACTAAAATTAAAATAATACAAGACTAACAAAGGCCAGAGACTCCTGACTTGGGACAGGCGCAAAAATGCAGCGGGGTTAAACATGTTTGTGAGATCTCAACCCTCCCCCTATACCTCTAACCAATGTAGAAAAGTAAACGCATAACAATACGCACATTAAAATTCAGTTCAAGAGAAGTCCGAGTCTGATGTCAGAAGATGTAACCAAAGAAAATAAACAAAATGACAATAATACATAAATAACAACAGACTACTAGCAGTTAACTGACATGCCAGCTCCATATGAACATCAGGCACAATCCTTCCCGTTAGGGGTTTAGTATCATACCATCATAACATATATGAGAAGAACATAACCCGTGTCATGCCAACAACTGTTTTTAGAATAAATGTGTTTAGTTCCGATGCAAAGACCTTATCAGTGAGTCAATATTAACGCCAAAATATGCAATCTTTAATGACTTGACAACAGTATCGTAATTATATCCCTTCTTAATAAGTCTATTCAAAGGTTTTGTAAGTTTTTGAGGTGAATACTGACACCTTTGTGCTTTATAAAGAATATTTCCATAAAAAATTGGATGTGAAATACCTGAACGTATTAGAAGTCTCTCGTTAAAATCTAAAACATTGTTACATACACGAGCGAATCGTACAAGTTGAGATATATAAACACCGTAAGATGGTGACAAGGAAACGTCACCATCTAAAAACGGATAATTAATGATAGGAAATGAAAAATCCTCCCTTTTATCATAAATTTTAGTATTCAGCTTTCCATTAGTGTTATTGAATGTTCCTAATGAGGTGCTGACCAAGTGTTGTTACTTTAGAGCTGATCCATCATCCAAGATGGCCACCAGCTGGGGACTTCTAATATCATAGAACCCAATAGACAATACATACACATGCCTTCTTTTAGAGAACCACTAAATGGAATGAAACCAAACATGGCATTAATGTTCCTAATGAGGTGCTGACCAAGTGGTGTTAATTAGGATGTTGAAAATCTATTGATAATTATATCATTAATGATTACATGTTTATTTTTTAGACTTTCAAAAAAATATGTTAAAAATCAATATATGATGTGCCGAATGGAAAGGTCAAGCAGCATATTAACATTGAAATACCTAAAAATTATCATTGATAAGAACACAGTAGTAAGAAAGAGTGGAACGTTCATGATTGTGGGCAATCCTAAACTAGATTTGAATGCAAAGATTCCTCCTGTTTTTAAAAGGTAATTTTAATTAAGTTGTTTTATATGTTTATGACATTCTATTAAACAAGCAAATTTCTGGTTTCCATTTAATTGTTGAAACTCATTTGATATTTTGAGTCTTATAGAACATTGCACAATAAGGAAATTCATTTTATTTTTTCAACCTGATTATTTTCAACAATTATCCAAATCTATTGAAATTAAGTATTTTTAAAAATTCTATTTTTCACTTGTTGTGCCAAGCCTGAACTGAACATACAAATACACATGTTTGCAATATAAACATAATCCTTAAAAAATTGAAGTTTATTTGATCTTTTTGACCTGACCTATTGCCTTAAACAGCTTTACAGTCATAAAAATGACCTGATGAATAAGTACTTTTAAAACATACCATGCTTTAACATCCTCTCTTTTTGATAAAGGCTATTTAGTTGTCTGATAGCTGAAACTTACCTGTTCAAACTACAGGTTCATGCCTTTGGCTGTTATCTGCTCTTTGTCAGGTTGTCTCTTTGACATATTCCCTATTTCCATTTTCAATTTTATTGAAGTTATTTTCTTAAATTTCAGTGGTTTAGTCAAAAAGATTTAGATTACCAGAAATATGTACAAGATTTTATGAAAAATTTAAAAACGATATTAATAGAAAAATCATAAGAACTATGCACTAGTACATATTTGTGCAGTTGTGAAATTCAATTATGCATTTCAGTTCTTCAAAAATGCTAGAATGATCTTTGATGCCATTATCTAATGTTCATTTCAAGTATTTTCTTGAAGAAATAGCATGGAAAGAGCTACCTAAACTCAATTATCATTTGTAAACGTACAAGGAATTTAGATATCCATTTCTGGTCTGTGTTTTATCATTATCAAGACAACATCCTTTAAATGTGCTTTTTATAAACAAAAGTAAAGTTTTTGACAAAATAATTTTGCACAAATATAGGATCTAAGACATGTTTGACTGGCATTTCTTGTATGTATGCTCATTCAATCGATGAAAAGCTTCATATATGAGTTAAAGCTTTTGATAATTATAGATTATCATTGATCATCTTAATGAGATTGATTTTCTTGCTTGAGCCAGTACAGCTAAAGTTAGAAAGCAATCAAGTTGAGATGTTCAATGGTAATCTGTTAATCACTATTTTATCTATGACAAAGTTGTCAATATCATTAGCACTGCCACATGCCCCCTTAGTTTCTAGCGATAATTTTCATATCACTCGGCTAAGAAAGGAAATAATCAGTCAGCAAGATCAAAGGTCAAGGTAGTTTTGAATGAAGCTGAAGTCACAGTCAGCAAGATCAAAGGTCAAGGTAGTTTTGGATGAAGTTGAATTCAAATCAACTTTAAACTTCATACACATGTTCTCTAAGATAGGATCTTTCTAATCTCAATGCCACACTAGATTTTTGACCCCAATTTCATGGTCTGCTGGACATAGAAAATGATAGTTGTGATTGGGCATCCATGTACTATGGACACCTTCTTGTTTTTTAGCTTTCCAGTTCTTAGATAAGTCATATTTTAGCATTTTATAATTTTATATGGTAATTGTTTTTCAAATATAATGTATAGGCAGGCAACAAGTGTAAACAAACAAGCCCATTCAATGCTACAGTATCTGTTTGTGGGAACAACATGTGTTTTATTTTTTTTATTTTTTTTATTTGCAGAATAACTTTATGTTAAAACTTACTTAGTATGTGTTCATTAAAACAGCATATACTTTGAACATTCATAGAAATTGTTTTAAAGCAAAATGTTTTAGGGTAGATATAATACTGATATATTTTCTAGGCCAAATAATCTTTTACAATGAAAATCTTAATATTAACTATTTCATTGTTAAAATTAATTTCAGTGGAGGATCAAAGATTACCATACCAGGAATTGGATTCAGTAATGTGGGGGAAGTAGCAATTGAAGGCGTGGTTAGTACATATTTTAGTTACAGAATATTTGTTGCTACTAGTTTTGATTTATACATTTTTTGGCAATTAGAAACCCACACCAAAAAATGTACTCCAATAATAGTTCTTTGAATTTTTCAAATGATAATAGAGGAACTCAATGACTAAATGGAGCAAGAACAAGTTTTTGTGTCTTTACTTAAAATTTACAATAAAAGAAGCATTACAAAATTCAAAGATTTCCTAAAAAAGAGTGTTGAAACAGGGAATGTTTCAAAAAGACAACAACCCTATAAATTAAAATTTAATCTGTTGAATCTTATTCTAACTAGTGATTCAAACATTAATAATATTAATGGATTTAATTTGGCCCTAGCTTCCCTCTCAGTCATGGGCCATTTACATTTTGCCACAGTTTACATGTTAAGAGTTTGTGATTAGGTCTCTTTGAGAAATACCCTTAATGGTAGGTAAATGCTATTTCAAAGGCATTGATTTAAGCATAGACATATTATTTTTTGTTGAGATTATTTTGGCCTGCCCCCTCAGTCATGGTCCACTGACTTTGAAACTTTTGCAAAAGCTCTACATGTTAAAAGATTGTACTAGTGTGCCTAACAAGATTGTGTAAGATAGACGATCATATTGACTTTTGATGTCCAAAAATAGGCAGATCAGACATATTTTGACTTTATTTACTGACTACATAACTTTGAAATTAATTGTAATTATAATATTCCAATGAGACTGAAAAATGCATTTATTTTGTTAAGACGTAGTTGTGTGTAAAATGTATTTTGGTATTTCTCTTTGATAAATAACTCATTTGATGGAAATAAACGTCTTAAAAGTAACTTTTCAATTTTTTCTCCACACAAGCCTATTCAAAATAATTTATTTAATGTGTATGCGGAAAATTTTGTGAAAATATAAGATCTGGAAATTTTTACCTTTCATACCTTTAGTTTCATTGATAAAACATTGATAAGCGTAAACAGTTGAAGGTAAACTAATAATAACTTTATCCAATCAAATTGTGTAAGATTGAATAATCATCAGGTGCGGTCCACATCACAATAAGTAATGGGGCTTGGTAGGGAGAAAATAACAGATATTTCAATATTTATGATGTTTAAACGCCCATTTTAAGCATCGCATATAGGCTATTTCGTGGTGGCCAGTTTTTATTGGTGGAGGAAGCTGGGGTGCCTGGAAAAAACCACCAAGCTTCGATAGGAAAACTGACAATCCTAATCAATTGAGTTTGGGAGTTGAGTGCACCTGCAAGAGCTGGGTTTGAACTCGCAACCTCAGTGTTGACTGGCTAGTGATTACAGTAGTAACTACTTAGACCACTTGACCATAGATGCCCCTTGTTAATATTTATGCAATAACGAATAAAAAATTGCCATCCAAAAGTTTTTTTATAATTTCAAAAACATGTCATTCTGTATTGGTATAGTTTTTGGATCTTTCATTTATGTATAGAAAATAGAAAGTCTGAGCTTCAAAAGTCTACATAATCATTTACTTTATACAGAAATTTCGTCCCTTTTAAACATTTAATGTTTCACAAATAATATGTGATTTCAAAGTAAAAACATTTCTTAAAACACTAATTTCATTCTGATTGATATACATACTCGAGCTCTAAATTCAGAAATTATTGGTTTTTTTTTTATTATTGCAAAAAATGCGACATGGTTAAAATCTGATAATTTAAACTTGCATTTTAAAAACATTTTTATGAATTAAACAGAATTTTTCCAATATCGCAAAAAATAAAATTGCATTTCAGTCTAAAATTACAAAATCGCAATAATAAATGCATGCAATAATTTCTGAATTTACAGTAGTTGTATTTTCATAAAGTGCTTGGAATGAACAGTGGTACAGCAAACACCAAATTCCCTTACAAAATGATATCACACATTATAAGATCACATTAAGAGGAACAGTTAATAGTATGTCAAATATGTTTGATGTGAAGGTGTATAAACATTGGTATATTTATCTTTATCAATATTTTCCTGGTTTATTCAGTTATATCTATTGATATAAACTTTTACATCAGTAACTTTTTATAGGACTGCATCATTCGGAATTAACTAATAAACTGCATAAAACAGAAATGGAAATTTGTGTGAAGTTTTGAAAGTTACAATGCAAATGTTTAAATTTGAATGGCAACACTATAAAAAGTTACTGATGTAAAAGTTTATATCAATAGATATGACTGAACAAACCAGGAAAATATTGATAAAGATAGATATACCAATGTTTATACACCTTTAGTTTTCTTGATGATGATATTTATACCCCCTCTTTGAAAGAAAGGGGGGGTATACTGTTTTACCTCTGTCTGTCCTTCCGTCAGTCCGTCAGTCCATCAGTCTGTCAGTCAGTCCGTCCGCCCCATGAATATATTTTGTCACATTTTTCTCAGGAACTACACTACCAGGATTTCTGAAATTTGGTTTCAGGCTTGATATAAGTCAGCTATACTGTGGGATGCATTTTCAGATCCATCACTCGACAACTTCCTGTTTACTGAACACTTGTATCATTTTTACACCTGATAGCCAAGTTGAAAATTTTTCGTCACATTTTTCTCAGGAACTGCACTACCAGGATTTCAGATATTTGGTTTCAGACTTGATACAAGCGTTTGCCTTTCAAAAAGGGCTATAGTCGACTCTTAGCTGATGAAAATGGAAAGTGCTCTCGCTTTGTAGATTTATTCATTATTTACTTGAATAACCACGTGCATCAATCAACAAATTTTACCACACAAGTGAGGTCACACATATATTGTTAACATGGTTGTTTACTCCAGAAGATTCGACTATTTATAGATAAAAGTTACCTGTGTAAAATCTAATTGCTAAAATAGAGAGGACAAATCCGATACTCTACGGGATTGAAGGACATTTTCTAGGTTTGGATTCCCATCCCTAGATTTTCCATCATCTATCATGGAAAACTTCATGGAATTCCATGGAATATTTTTCCATGGAATTCCATGGAGTATTGGAACCTGTTTTCCATGGAAATCCATGGAAAATAAAAAGAGAAAAAAAGGAATTAATAATATTTCCATCTGAAACATTTTCCATGGAATTCCATGGAAAATATTTTCCATGATGTTTTTCCATGGAATTCCATGGAAATATATTACATAGAATTTCTTTTTCCATGGAATTCCATGGAAATATTTCCATCGTTTTCATTTAAAATGAATTGCCCAAATTCACCTTTTGACAATATACCCTGTTTAACCGTATATGTAATAATGAAGGTAAAAAAAACTAGGTTCCATGCTTTTTTCGGTTTGGTAAGGTCTTTTGAGTCTTGCAATGGTCAGTAAAAAGCAATAGACTCAACCATCATTTTAACCTTTAATTCAAACTCATTTGATGTATTATGATAAATACAATAAACAAGCAAAAACTTTCAATATTGGTATATGTTTGCACTGCCTTTATATCAAGAAATTAAGGTTATAAATGTCACTTATGTCAACACCAGGCTTCAGTAGATCCATCTCGTAGAACAGCATTAACCATTTTATTGGAGTTTCATTTCTTCCTCATGATACCTAAAAATAATTTTACTGTTATAAATAAAGAGATATTCTTTAAATAATGACATTATTAATAATGGTTAACCACTTTAGTCTTTGTCCTAAATAAATTTTTTTTCATAATTATTGTATATAAATGTCTTCATTAGTATTTTCCATATATATTTAGAACTAAGTGTTGATCTGCAGTTTGCTGTAAAGATACACTTTTTTTTACTTTTATGGATCTATTTCTCATTGGCAACCAATTTCAACGGATCTTAAATTTTATAACCAAATTACTTCATTAGTGGATTATTAGTTATTATAATACACCATATACAGTTTGTCTTGTCTTAATACCCAATCATTATACATGTTATAATTTTAAGTGAAAAATCTACTATAGGTGTTTTCATGATGTTATGTTGAACTAAAGGAGCTTGCACACACTCAAAATGGTAGAATCTAATTCAGTGTACTTACCAAAAAATATGCTCCTAAATCCAACAGTCAATGCAAGTCATCAGAGAATAAATCTGCACTATTCGATGTCAAGAACTATTTTGAACTATTTAATCTAAGTCCAATATAAATTTTGCATTTTGTTCAGGAGAGAAGACATCTTTGTTTGTTGCCTGCATATCCGTTGCAAGTTCAAATTTTCAATGTGTTGGGGGATGTATGAGGAGTTATCTGATTTCTTTTAAAAGAGCCCCAATTGAATACTGTCATTTACCTATATCTTGGATATTTTATATATATTTTAATAAAAGATTATCCATTTATTGTTTATTTACCATTTTTATGTTTAAAGTAATAATAATTGCACAAAAATGTATAAATTCATGTTCTACCCTACATTTGGCCTCACACTGTATGGTCATATCACTTCTTGTCTTCTACACAAAGACCAATGAAAACCAGATGGCACTTTACATTTCTTTCACAGTCTAATTGATGATAAAGAATTAATGTATGTAATTTGTGTACATTTTTTCCATGACTTTCATTATCACTGGACTAGTATATATTTGTTTAGGGGCCAGCTGAAGGACGCCTCCGGGTGCGGGAATTTCTCGCTACATTGAAGACCTGTTGGTGACCCTCTGCTGTTGTTTTTTATTTGGTCGGTTTGTTGTCTCTTTGACACATTCCCCATTTCCATTCTCAATTTTAAGTTAAGATTCTATAATTTTTCCATGTTAAAAATATTCTAAGTCAAGATTCCATCCTCTTTTCCATCTCAAAAATATTCTAAGTCCACTTTCCATCCTCTTTTCCATCTACAAAGTTTTATTAGTCTACTTTCCATCCCATTTTCCATCCAAAAAGTATTTTTCCATGGAATTCCATGGAAAGTTTTCCATCTTATCATGGAAAATGATGAAATAAGTAACACATATAAGTTTTCCATCTGAGATGGATTATTTTTCCATGAAATTCCATGGAAATTCATGGAAAAAAACGCAATTTCCATCATTTTCCATCATTTTATCATGGAAAAAGTTGAACTGCATGGAAAATCTAGGGATGGGCTGTTCTAACCAATCAATAAACTTTGATTATTCACGTCTCGTAATATATCTTCGAATCAGGTAGCAAGAAAAATTCACGCATTTACTGTGCATCGTTCAATTCTTAATATCGACTCCTAGGAGTCGATAATAAATCAGCTATACTGTGTGATGCTTTTTCAGATTCATCACTCGACAACTATCTGTTTACCGAACACTTGTATCATTTTTACACCTGATAGCCAAGTTGAAAATTTTTGTCACATTTTTCTCAGGAAGTACACTACCAGGATTTCTGAACTTTGGTTTCAGGCTTGATATAAGTCAGCTATACCGTGTGATGCATTTTCAGATTTATCACTCGACAACTTCCTGTGTACCGAACACTTGTATCATTTTTACACCTAATAGCCAAGTTGAAAATTTTTCGTCACATTTTTCTCAGGAACTACACTACCAGGATTTCTGAAATTTAGTTTCAGGCTTGATATAAGTCAGCTATACCGTGTGATGCATTTTCAGATTCATCACTCAACAACTTCCTGTTTACCAAACACTTGTAGGATTTTACACATGATAGCCAAGTTGAAAACTTTCGTCACATTTTTCTCAGGAACCATAATACAAGGATTTCTGAAATTTGGTTTAAGGGTCAATATAAGTCAGCTATACCATGTGATGCGTTTTCAGATTCATCACTCAACAACTTCCTGTTTACCGAACACTTGCATATTTTTACACTATTAATATTATCCACTTGCGGCGGGGGTATCATCAGTGAGCAGTAGCTCGCAGTTTCACTTGTTCTCTTTGGTTTAATGTTCAAGCCTTAATTGTGTATTTTACAGGAAAAACTATGCACCATTAAATCTAATGTTAGTGTTGAATGTGATGCTCCACCATATGTTGAGTCAGATTTTAATAGAAAGAAGAGAGCGACCGGTCAAAATGCCAACATTCATTTCGATGGTTATTTGGCTTCCTATCCTATCTTCTATGCAGAAAATCCAGAATTTGACAAATTGACAAATGTTATAGAATATGAAGATGGGGAAGAAGGAGCACCAATTACGATTATGGTATTTTATGATAATCCTATTAAAGTTACACAATTGTTAAACATGAATTTTATTCACAAATAATTTAATTTTGGATGTAACGCGTCTTCTGATTTGCTGACTTTATTTTGTTATGAGCCCATAGACATAATCTAGTCATGTGACCGTGACGTCATCAACGTTTTTTCAAGGTTTTCTACGGTTTAAAATGGAATTTAGAATTATATTATAAGAAATGACTGTAATATTTTTTCTATCTATTCTAAATAACACAAAAAATGTGGTGCACACTGTTAAATAAACCGCTACGAAATTTGAATTTCCTGTTGTTGTGGAAGGGGCATTATAATTGTTACCCTTGTTCATCCATCCTGTACAATCTGTAAGTCCTCAAAATTAGTTTTGGTTCTGAACATGGTGTTGGAAACTTATGCACAATACTTTTTACCACAAAACACAGATAAATGTTGACATCAGATGGTGTCACTTTTACCATTGATGAGTTAAAGCCCCTTTTCTAAACATGAAAATTGCGGAATTTTTAACTCACCTTTTCAAAGGAAATGTGAGCTTTTGCCATCACTTGGGGTCAGTCATCGATGTCCAGTGGAAACTGTTTCAAACATCTTCTCTAAAACTACTGAATCAATTTCAGCCAAACTTCAGCTAAACGATTCTAAGAATATCTAGAATAAAGTTTCTGTTTTGTTTTCTGTTTCATCAAAACAAATCGTGACCATGGCTAAAAAATATAACATAGGGTTAAAAAGCATTTTTTGGCTTATATCTCAAAAACTTAAGCATTTAGAGCAAATCTGAATAGGTATTAATATTCATTAGGTCATGTTTTATCAGCTCTAAAATTTTCAGATGAATCTGACAACTTATTGTTGGGTTGCTGCCACTAAATTGGTAATTTTAAGGAAATTTTGTTGTTTTTAATTTTTTTCTTGAATATTATTAAAGATCAAGATAAACTGTAAACAGCGATAATGTTAAGCAAAGTAAGATCTGCAAATAAGTTTGTAAAGCAAAAATGGTCAATTGACCCGTTTAGGAACAAACCAAATTAAACCAGACTTAAGGGCATATATATGATACAGAATCAGTGGCAGATAAATTCCTTACTTTAGTGTTGTTTTCGCTTTGTTTTTTTATCAGAAGTTACAACGTTCTGAGTGTTGAAATTTCAAGACATTCATTTAAAGAAATAAATATTTCCTAGACACAAACTGTGAGGCAACACCATATGAAATGAGACTTTACCAATAATTTGGATGTAACCCATTTGCCTGCAACAAAACCAGGATACCAGGAAACTATATATGTAAACAATACGTATGTTGCATCCACTTATTTGTATACTGAAAAACCTGATTGGAGGATAAAATATGTTGTAACTCATCAACCTCTTTAATTTTTTCAGGGAAGAAACTTACTAGAAGGTGCTCTTCAGAGTGATTATACTGTAAAGATAGGACTTGATGGCACTTGTCTTATAAAACAGATATCTAATTGGAATATAACATGTCTTCCACCAAAAAGTAAACCACGTACAAATCACAGTGATGAAACTATAGTGTTTGTTGTGGTTAGTTACTTATTTTTTAGAAGTATTTAAAATATTAAATACAATGGTTTAGGTTGTGTTTATATAACATCTTATGCAATTTTCATGAATTTTTAATTGTTAGTAAATATATTGGGAGAGTATCTCTTTTGAATACTTTCTAAAATTATTTGACATCTACATCCATAACTGTTTGTCATATAGAGAGCAGTCAGTTATTAGAAAATTGAGTTTAGAAATCCTTGACTACTTGAAATGGACTGTGTAGTTGCCTGATTTCTGTAGGTGCATTTAAAGCCATATTTTAAAATAATTGTACTTTACTTATAGGTGGAGGTTGGAAATATTCAGGATAATTTGGGAAATATTAGATACATAACAGCCTTACCAATATTGCCAATAGTGATTGGAGTTTTAGGTACAGCTCTCCTTGTATCTGTTGCTGTAGTTATAACAGTAGTATTAGCATCAAAACGGAAGAGGAAGGGAGCAGAAAAAAAATTCCAGATGGAGTTACTGGTGTTAGAGGATAAAATTAGAGAAACTAGTAGAGAAGGTATGGAGGTCAATATATAAATAAATATGATACTCATTGGTTCAGGGAAGTTAGATTTTAAGATGCAAGGCTTACCATGCAGGCATTCTTAAATATGAAGTTTTTACTATCTTATGTTTGAGAATATGGTAGAATCTGTTTCTCTTATGGTTTTTATTAAACATGGAACCTAACATTCCTACAGGATATGATTGGACTTTACTGGAAATATATCAAATCAACATGTTGTTACTCAAAATTTATCAAACTAAAGTCATCAGAACCATGTCATATATGGGTATCACATTTCGTACAGGCAGTTTAAATGCACACAAAATTAGAAAATGAACATTATTGACAGCAGATGTTTAAAAGTATACCAAATTTATTTACCAATGCTCAAAGCAAATTAGAGGTGTATTTTTATGTTAATGGGTATTTTTCTACCCATTTACTTTTAAGCTCACCTGGCCTAAAAGGCCATGTGAGCTTTTCTCATCACTTGGCGTCCGTCGTCGTCGTCGTCGTCGACGTTGTCTTCTGTCGTCGTTAACAATTTTTCAAACATCTTCTCCTCTGAAACTACTGAATGGATTTGAATGAAACTTAAAATGATTGTTCCTTAGATTATCCTGCACACAGTGTGTGCTTCGATTTTTGATCCGTCAAAAAACATGGCCGCCCTTACTTTAAATAGAACATAGGGGTCAAATGCAATTTTTGGCTTATATCTCAAAAACGAAAGCATTTAGAGCAAATCTGACATGGGGTAAAAATGTTCATTAGGTCAAGATCTATCAGCCTTGAAAATTTCAGACGAATCAAACAAACCATTGTTGGGTTGCTGCCACTTAATTGGTAATTTTAAGGAAATTTTGCAGTTTTTGGTCATTATCTTGAATATCATTATAGATAAAGATAAACTGTAAACAGCAAAAATGATCAGCAAAGTAAGATCTACAAATAGGGTTATACGACCAAAATTGTCAATTGACCCCTTAAGGGGTAAATGTCCTTTAATGACAATTTTTCACAATTTGTTCATCATATTTGCTAACTTTAAAAAATCTTCTCCTCTGAAACTACTGAACGGATTTGGATGAAACTTAGCATGATAGTTCCTTAGATTATCCTGCACAAAGTGTGTGCTTGATTTTTGATCCGTCAAAAAACATGGCCGCCCTTACTTTAAATAGAACATAGGGGTCAAATGCAGTTTTTGGCTTATATCTCAAAAACGAAAGCATTTAGAGCAAATCTGACACGGGGTAAAAATGTTCATTAGGTCAAGATCTATCAGCCTTGAAATTTTCAGACGAATCAAACAAACCATTGTTGGGTTGCTGCCACTTAATTGGTAATTTTAAGGAAATTTTGCAGTTTTTGGTCATTATCTTGAATATCATTATAGATAAAGATAAACTGTAAACAGCAAAAATGATCAGCAAAGTAAGATCTACAAATAGGTTTATAAAACCAAAATTGTCAATTGACCCCTTAAGGGGTAAATGTCCTTTAATGACAATTTTTCACAATTTGTTCATCATATTTGCTAACTTTAAAAAATCTTCTCCTCTGAAACTACTGAACGGATTTGGATGAAACTTAGCATGATAGTTCCTTAGATTATCCTGCACAAAGTGTGTGCTTCGATTTTTGATCCGTCAAAAAACATGGCCGCCCTTACTTTAAATAGAACATAGGGGTCAAATGCAGTTTTTGGCTTATATCTCAAAAACGAAAGCATTTAGAGCAAATCTGACTGGGGTAAAAATGTTCATTAGGTCAAGATCTATCAGCCCTGAAATTTTCAGACGAATCAAACAAACCATTGTTGGGTTGCTGCCACTTAATTGGTAATTTTAAGGAAATTTTGCAGTTTTTGGTCATTATCTTGAATATCATTATAGATAAAGATAAACTGTAAACAGCAAAAATGATCAGCAAAGTAAGATCTACAAATAACTTAAATATGACCAAAATTGTCAATTGACCCCTTAAGGGGTTATTGTCCTTTAATGACAATTTTTTCACAATTTGTTCATCATATTTGCTAACTTTAAAAAATCTTCTCCTCTAAAACTACTCAACCAAATTCAACCAAACTTCAACTGAATGATCAGTAGGGTGTATAAAATAAAGTTTGTGTTTTATTTTCTATTTTGTCTAAAAACATGGCCGTCATGGCTAAAAATAGAACACAGGGTAAAATGCAGTTTTTGGCTTATATCTAAAAAAACTCCAGCATTTAGAGCAAATAAGACTAGAAGTTAAAATATTTATTAGGTCAAGGTCTACCTGTCCTGAAATTTTCAATTTGCAATTTGCAAAAAAAATAATTTGTTGTGCTACTTCCAAAAAATAGAAAATATTCTGACCAGAAAAAAAACCATGTCCCCCTACAAGTTAAATGGTCCATGCCTAACTGTTATTAATGAAATCATTTAACTGTTTTGCTGTTATTGGATCCCCTTGCCCCTTCTCAGCAGTGGAATAAATCCAAATCATGAATGAAGAAATTCGAAAGAATAACAATTTAATAATGTAACAATAGCAATTTTATTGTTAAAATTCTTTTATTGTAACTATAATGTAATAAAAATAACATCCTGCCGCTCTTCTTGTATGCATATTATATTAGAAGGAAACGTGTATACATGGTAGAACTTGTATTTCTCTCCGGCGCTCTCGGACGCGCCTCATTTTCACAGTCCATTGTTAAGTTTTTTAAAAGTGTTTGTGTTTTGGTCTCATTTTCTTTATTTATAAACAGTAAGTCATATATATTTGTAATATTGAAGAATTGTTAGCGGTATATGTTTGCCTGGCATGGTTCAAAATGTTCAATAAGGCATTGTTTACCAGGTGAGCGATTCAGGCTCTTGAGAGCCTCTTGTTTACTTCCTAAAAGATTCAATATGAAAAACTATATACTTATAAGAAACATATAGTTAGTTATATCTCTGTTAAAAGTCTAGATTTAAAAAATATATAGAAACAAGTGGAAAAATTCTGTTATCAATAAACAAAAATGGCATAATGCTTAAGGAACTGCAAATTACCATTTTTAAAAGCAGTTTAAATTGATATATTTTTATATTTATTTCAGAATTTGCTGATGCCCAAATGACTATCCGTGACATCAAATCAGATTTAGTAACATCACGAGTGCCGTACTGTAATTACCAGTCATATGCCTTCCATCAACTGTTTCCTAATCAAGATATTTCCTCACATTCACTTCTTTTTGAACCAATGGTAGGTTCAGACAATAATAGCTTGAAATGTGTCAACAAATTCTCAATTTTAAAAAACATAATGTTTACACAATAAGATGTACGGTTGATTTTTTATACAATTTTTTTTCTAATGAATTTAACAAAGGATCATAAACTATCGTTCTCTTTGATATGCATGTAGTTTAACATTTTGATTTCCAGTTACATAAATTTGTCACAATTTCAGATTTAAAAAGGTTGCGAGGTTCAGAATTTATTTGCAGAAAGACCATGTGTTCTGTATATTTGACAAACCTTTTCTTGCTATACAATAGAAAAATATGACACCACACACTATAAGTAACTGATAAAAGCATTTTAAGTTTGAGGCTATTGACATAGTACATTAACTTTAAGTTTTGGTAACCCTTTCATATTTACAGGAAAATTTCCAAACAAAGTTTCTGTTTATCAGTACTCAATAAAAAGGATTATAGGCAACAGTTGATTAGCAACGCTCAAATCTTGTAAATGCTCAAATCAAGTTAAAAAAAAACTAACCAGGGGGAATGGCACAAGTTTTTACTGTTTTTTTCTTGAATCAATATGAATAAAATCATCAATAATTTGTTATTTTATAACTTTTATGTCAATAGTGTGTTGTCAAGACACTGGGGGAAAGTTGTTAATTTAGATATTGGCCAAGAACTTATAAGTCTAGCAAAAAAAAAAGATAGTGGTACATTGGAACGTACCGGTATATAACATATAATGTGATTTAACAGATTTTTATTGTTATTTGTAGGTAACAGATGACAATAGAAGGAAAGTACAGAAGGCTATGGATATGTTTGACAAGCTTATGACCAATAAACTGTTCATGAAATCACTTGTGCAAACTTTAGAAAGTCAGAATAAACTCACACCACAAGACAAGTAAGACACTTTAGAATTTAAGTTTGTTCATTGCAATAAGTACAAATGTTAAGGGGGAAAAAAAGCTTAAATCAATTACCAATATTCTTATTTAAAAAAAAATGAATTTGATATGTAGATGTTAACAGATAAGTTTTAGGTATATCAGATAAGAATTAACCTTAACTAGAATTGTTAGTAAGGATTTTATTTTGTAGCTTCTCCAAAAAAAGAAAAAAAGAAAAAAAAACAAAAGATTAAAATGTTAATGACGACAATTTGTGTTTAGTTTTTAGTTTACATGAACTGATATTTTGTTGATATTCATATTTTATTACAAAATGTACTTTTTTTTTGCCAGAGCACAGTTTGCTTCATTACTGTCAGTTTGTTTGCTGGGAAACATGAAACTTTTCTATCAGTAAGTATATATAGAATATGTTTAAACTATATGGATGTTGCTGCTTAATAGGAATAAAATACAATTGAAAACTTTGGAGACCATGCTAAACTTTAACTTGTCTTAACTGAAATGTTATGTGACTGAATTAAAGGCTACTATCTCAATGGTCATGGGGGTATTGTGAGCTTGCCATTAGTGTGGAGTTAGTGAATTTTCTCCTTGCCTAAACCAAAAGAAGAGCTTGAAAATTGTTATTAATCTGCTACTCTGAGCACAAAGTTATTAGGAGTGCAAAGACTGATTAGCTCAGAGTCAGAAGAATAGGGTGACTTATCTTACTACAGACTGTATTAGACCTTGTTAACAGTTATTAAAGGTTGTAGCATGTTATTGTTCTATCTCAAAATTTAGTTTAGTTTAAACATATTTCATTTGCTGAATTAAATTAAAATGGATTAGACAAGTCTGCTCCATGTGCTGTTTGCCTACCTCAATGTGCCGTCCATATTCATATCACAATGTTGCTGTCCAAACCGAACACCCACGGGACTTTGCGTTTTGTTCGGTTTTCACAGGTGTTTGGATTATAGAGGTAAACGGAAGTCGACACCAAAATAATTTTGGCACTTACTGACAAGGGATATTAGGTGACACAACAGACGACAATTTATTTTCGTGTTGATTTTGATGTAAATGTAAAAATATAAGTAGATGATGATCAACGTTTTGCTTCATTTTTGTTAATAAATCATGCCACTCCGTCAATCAAGCTCGTCGTTGTGAGATGTCCGACATGGAGAGATTTTGCTTTTGATAATTATTTTCTCATCTATAATTCACTGACTAATTCAGGTTTGCAGTCTCTGTCAAATGACGATTCCGTAGTTGAATCCGAAACGTCATTGTACACACGAGTTCTCGGACTAAACTGGTCACCTGCTGATTAATACTTCAGCACACGATAAGAGTGAAACAAAAGCAGGGGTCCAGTTTATTCTCGGACTTTATCGCTGCTGAATAGCTAACGGAAGTCTTTGGGAGCATCCTTATCAAATATATAGGGCCTCTAAAGGGAATCCGACAATAGAAAGCCATTGACCTTGTTGTGTTGCACGACTTCTTAATCCAGTGAAAAGCTTTAAAACTATTATTTAATTAAACAGTTTTAGCTACAAAATGGCAGTTGCGATTGCCAGTTGCGATTTTGTGGTCGTAAGTATTTGAGTAACGTGCATATAATTGATCTGAAAGTTCCTTCCTTGTCATTATTGGCCATGGGGGTAGCTGACCAGTTTAACGTTTCTTTACAAAAAAATTACTTTAGACATGGACACAAACATGCTAATTAGTTTGTAATAACAACTCACCAGTTAATTAACCTCAAATACCCTCGGGGATACTCTGTATTTGTTTAATTAAATCATGCAAATGATTAAAAATGCTTTTATGTTTTGATTGCTATAGATCAATTTTGACAGGTAATTTTTACAGACAAATTTACTTACTAGCCTTCAAAAAGCGTTCGGAATTTGGTGTTGACAGGGTTCGGTTTTGTCAGGTTAGATTAACGTTAATTGATAGGGAAATTTTTCGGGACTTTGAAAATTGTTCAGTTTAAACTGAAATTCGGTTTTATCTGGGTTCCGTTTACCCAGGTTTCACTGTATATTAAAATGAGAAAATGAGGTATGATTGCCAATTTTTGAACTTGAAATTCATAAGAGATATTTTAGAATTTGAGTCTTAAAATCTATTTTTTTTTCCAGATTGATAGATTCTTTGTTGATGGGCATGATAAAAGCAGCAAACAAAAAACAACACAAAGTTCTTTTCAGAAGGTAATAACCCAAATATATATATAGAAGAAAAGATTTTTTCTGAGTATTCATAAAACAGTAAATAATGTTACCATAAACCAATGAATTATGAATAATTTGGTTTGAAAGGAAATTTATTAAAAAAGATTAAATGCATATGATAGATAACCTTATATATTATAATTTACTCATTTACAACTGTTAAGTAAAGATATTGCAACACAATTTAAGCAAGAAACTTCCATAGCTATTTAGGCCCCACCTGCAATAGTTTTGAGAGAACATAAATTTTCAATTTGGATTAAAATCTTTCGGTCTCAAGCATTCAGGTAACAAAGTCGAATCCAGAAACATGCATACATTCAATTATCTCCCTTTGAATATGAAAAAAAAAATAACATACTAGATTTTTACCATGAATACCTGATGAATAAGTTCAGTTTACTATTTTATGACCTATCCACCTTAATGATTTAGGGAAACTGACAAGATATTTTTATGTCAAAAGCAACCTTTATTTCCACTGTTGATTTATAAAAATATGAACATAGTGTTTATCAAACAAGAATTAGATATTAAATGTTTTATCAATTTTAAATTGTAGATTTGATACAATCACACAGAGACTAACAGTCAACTGGTTGGCGCTGTCACTATTTGATCATTTAAAGGTAATTTATTTTTTATGGTCAGATTTAGAAAATTCTTTTCATATGCTGAAATGTGTTGCATTGTTACATTTGAGAAGCTTGTATTAATTTTATTCTAAGTAGGAAAACATGGTGAAAAGTGGAGAATCCTTTTGAATCTCTAGGTTAGTATTGCTCTGTGGATTTTAGACATGCTATTTTTCGTGTAAAAATATGTTGCTATTATACTCTACCTGTCCTTCATGAAAATTCAGGACAATATTTGATAATTTACCCTGGTTTGTACTAGACTGGCAAACTGGTTCATAGTATCATTGAGTTAATGCAGTGTTTCTTAAAGAAACAGTCATTAGGAAGAAAAATAACCCTACCCACTTTATGTTACCCAGTCTTTTCTCTTACACCTAAAGTTACCAAGTTACAAGATTCTGGTTTGATCCAGGTGATTGTTCAACTGGATATCAATGATCTTTGAAAGTCTGAACAAGCACACTAACCAAAGACCACCTCCTTAGTTGAAGTCCATTGAAATACTTATATTATTACATTCAAAACAATATATAATATGTATAAACATAACTTGATGTGGTATAATGATTGCCAATGAGACAACTATCCACCAATTTTCAAATGAAATGGATGTAAGCAATATGATCACTATGTATAAGACCAATTATTTCTGGTTAAAACATAAATTAGCAAAAAGAATGATTTTGTATTTTACAGAAAAATGGAGGTATGCAGTTGTTTATGTTGTACAAAGCCACTCAAACTGTGATAGAAAAAGCTCCTATAGATGCCATAACGATTCTTTGTAAAAATACACTGGCTGAAGAAAGACTACTGAAAAACAGGGTGGAACATGAGATACTGGTATTTTATATTTATTTTAAATTTATAACTTTATATGAAAATAAAATTGTTTGTTTGTAAATAATCAGTGATGAAATGTGAAACCCAAATTTTGCCATATCTGACCTATTTAAGTTATGGAACCTTTACTTTGACTGTGGACATAAAAGGTTATTGTGATATAAAAAAAAATATCCATCGAATACACATACATCTTGTAATTTTTGTCATCAAGTTGTGCAGAAATAGTTTAGGAGAGAGTTATTGGTAGGTAGCTGCATCAGCAATTTGTTTACGTTTGTGAATATGTCAGTTAAAGGGGAACCACTAATGCTGTAATGATAAATCTGGGATATTTGGTTTACAGTTGTATTAGTATTTCTGCAACTTTTTTCTATGATTATTGTATTGCCGCTATTTCACAGTCATTTTGACTTTGAAAATTTGCATAGTTTAGACACTAAATTTTATGATATGTTCAGTTTAAATGGACCCTTATATTACTGTTTCAGAAATTACTATATCTTCCTCCTTCCTGTTGGATAATCATTTTCTTATCTCATTTCCATTGTTCTTTTACAGAACTTCTGTACCCTTAGTCATGGTTCATAATTTTGAAAGTTTTGCATCGTTTGCATGTTGAGTTATCAATTTCAAAATTATCATTATATATATACCATAAAACTTACATACAGGCAACACATATCTGTGATTAACAGTTAATTGTACCTGCATGGCCAAGAGGAGCAGGTCTAAGTAAATATGACTGTCCATCTCTCTTTGAAATTGGGTAGAAAACTTTTGTCTGATCTTTCTTTGGTTCTATGGAAGGGTGC
This sequence comes from Mytilus galloprovincialis, assembly GCF_965363235.1. NCBI lineage: Eukaryota > Metazoa > Mollusca > Bivalvia > Mytilida > Mytilidae > Mytilus > Mytilus galloprovincialis. The sequence continues at coordinate 62,032,718 of NC_134838.1, read as the reverse complement.
GATTTATTATTTGGTCTGCAGCTTGATAATGATGAATTGTAATATGTAAGCAATTTTAGGTCTGCTGTGCAGCCATTTCCTGCTTGCTGATAGTTTGAAATTTTACAATACATTGCACACAAATTTTTCCTGTATTCTATGGACGGGAGTGATTTATATTTGGTCAGCAACCTGATATGTATAGAAACGTCGCACGATACTGGTGTCACCTAACGTTACACACTCAAAGACGTAAGCCAAAATAAAAACGTTGGAATGCATGTTGTTCAGATGACTTTTTACAATCAATTTTAAAGGATTGATTTTTTTTTTCCTAAGAAAGGATTAATTGTTTTTTCTTAGATAAAAGATGTTAAGCTTTAGTTTTATTAACAAATTAAAAATAAAAAAGTAACTTGAATTGAAACCATTTGTTTTATATACATTTTAATTATAAAGGCAATCGATAACTTTTTTATGGATAAACTATGCACTGCAAATGCACTCATCTTTGCACTCCAGAATGTCAAGGCGAAAGGACTACGGCATATCTAGCATGTCAGTTCTGCACAAATATATGCAAGGGAATTAGAGGGAACAATTATTATTGCTGTTTTTTTCTATTAATTTGTATTATAGAGGATCCGACTTTTATACATGTAGTCCGGAAAACACTTCAGTTCCACGAGAAAATCTCTCCCAACCCCTTCTCTATGAATCGGTAGAGCTTCAACATAAAACATTAATTTTAAAGTTTTCTTATTAAGCAACAAAATAAAATAGCCGTATTCCAAATCGTCTGTGAAAACTGCAATAATGACAATTAGACGGAACGTCACAAGTATATTTTATTAAATAACGTCAAAATCGTATGTGGGGACATTGTATCGGACATTTTAGTTTTATCTGATATCTCGTATATTAGATTTAATTTATGGGAATTTAATATCAAAATAGAGATAATTTTTATACTTTTATCCATTATAATTTTTTTTATGTAGCGAATGGCACTGTATTAAATAAACATCATGAAAAAACAGAAAACGTAACCCTACGTTTAATTTGGTTTGAAGGGGACAAAATGTCGGACATTGCTATTCAACTCAAATATTTACAAGAATTTATTTTAAAAATTCCTTATTATTGCATGAGGTGAAAGTGTGATCTTTGTACAAAATACTAGTATAAGAATTATTTACTTTCGACATGGGGATTGCTCTGGAATTCCCTTTTTTGGGACAATTTAACAAAAATTACGGCAACCTTTCGTGCATGGGACACATAATTTGTATCATCTTGATCCCTTTTTTTTATATTTCCGTCTTTTCGAGAGAAAAAAATCGACATTACGTCATCGCCCAAATATGAATTGCTTGTTCTAGACAAACTTTTATATCGTTTGGTAATAGAGTTTATATGTTTTTTACGGTATTCAGAATTTCACAAAACTTAAAAGTGTAACGCGGGACAAGGAAATCATATTGCAAAATAAAGGTTTTATTGAGTTTTAATTAATGAAAATGGTCTGTTACATATACAAAATTGCAATAATCTGAAAGAAGAGTTTAAAAGCTTTAAAATGATATACAACACTTTATAATATCTATTTTTATGTTTAAAAATTAATAAGATGAATGTGTCTTGTCCGTGATTTTACCAAAGTAACACCAGTAGCGTGCAACGTTTCATAGTATTTCTTTCTTAAAGTTTTAATTACCTTTTTAGACTTTAGATATTGACCTGAATGGAAACAGTGACCAGAGGATACCAGTTATTGTCCTAGATTGTGACACAATAACACAGGTCAAAAAGAAATGTTGTACAGCTATATACAAAAACCAACCAGCATCAGAAATACCCACCCCAGATGAACTGGAATTAGGTGTGTATTCCTATATACTTTGGTTTCCATATCTTTAAATGAAGAATTTTAAAAGAAAGTGTCAACATGTAAAAATTTGTAGTACATGTATCATTAAAAAAAAAGTTATATACAACTCTAAATTTATTTTTGATATTATTATGTTTGATATTGAGTTTGGAAAAGCAGCTGCATAATTTAGTTATTTTAATCTAATTCTGGGACATCAAATGTGTACCCATTTTAAAACAAAAATCAAGTGGAACAAATTATATATTAGACATTCTGGTTATACAATATGATTAAACAATGAAATAATGGTACTGTAAATCTCTAGTCTTGGAGACATAGGTAACCAGGGAAAACATTGTTGGTTAATTTGATCTTTTGACCTCAGACCTGTTAAGTTCTATAGCTACTGGTGGTTGGTACAGTAAGTCGTCTTTGAAAATCAGACCAATGAAAGGATATAGATGTATTTTGAAGGAGCCCATATGGATAGAATTGTCTGAAATTCTGAATTTAACTCTAAATTTTATTTTTACATGTTCCTAAAACCAAAAATGACAGTATGGTAAAATTAGCTCTTAAAACAATGGAACACTTGAAGGTCTAAAAAAAAATGGTACTGAATGGCTGATTTGTAAGGATTTATGCAATTGGTAATTAACTAATGAGGAACAGAAAAAGAAAAGAACTACTTACTTTTAATGGACAACTAGGTACTCATTTGGTGAAATGAAAATGATTGTATGTGTGATTCATTGAAAAACGTGATTTGATACCTATAATGATTTTAATGTTTTCAGAATGGCATGCTGGGAAAAGTGGAAAATTGACATTACAGGACATTGATAACATCAGTGACCGTAGCAACGGAATAATACGTCTGAATACTCTTAAACATTACATGGTGAAGAATGGAAGTGTAATGGCCCTAATGTATAAAGAATCATCAGATCCAGATGATATATATGGTAAGAATATGTAATGATCAATGCTCCTATATATTAGATAGAAAAAAAAGGTTTTATCTTTATATCTTTATGATACATTTTTACTTAAAATTATTTTTGAAAAACACTATATTGTACATATAGAAATTGGCCATGGAACCTAAACTGTGCATGTTTGTAAATATAGCATGAATAGATAGACTATGTGGCAAAATTTAGAGTATATGTATGTATTCTTCATGTTAATATTTATTATTAGTGTCTAGTTTAATTCAACATTACACAGAGAAAGGGTAAAAATTAAGACTACAATTTCAATACCCTTGAAAAATTTGAACTGCTCTATTCATTTGCCAGAAAATTGGTAAAATGAGGAATTATGTCTGCTGTAAGAAGACTGTTCTTTCTTTACTCCTTTAAAAACTAGTTTTACCTATGTATGTGGCCTATTTTAGTGAATCAAGGGGGTACTATTGCTGCTGATGATATTGAAGATATGGGTAAGATTTGATATGCATGCTCCTGTGGTCATGCTTAAAGATCTGTGAATGATTTCAATTGAATGGATTAGTGAGGCTTGCATTGTCTTAAAAATGTCATGCTTCTATATGAGTATGTGAGATCTTCAGTTGGTAATAACACAAATTTTTGAATAGATGAACCAAGCTTGTAAAAATCAATGTAAAAATACATACAAATGAAAATTTTTGAAGAAAATGGAGGTAATTCTGTTTAAGGGAGATAACCGCTTTTGTCAGCAAAGCGTTTGTAACAGTCAGTTTCATCAATGTTAACTAAGCATTTATGTAAAACTGAACTCATACCAGTGATTTTTCAAGAGTTATTTCCCTTAACATCAGAGTTGCTTGAAAAGAATATAATGATTAGTTGAAATTGAATGAACATGCAGGGCCTACTTTCATGAATGGAATTTGCTATTTTGCCTTGTCAATTTTCTTTAGCTACAAATTCTTTCTTCTGTCAGTGCATGAGACATGTTTAGATAAAAACACTCACAAGTGACTGTCAGTCATGCCTTCATTGATGACTTCTAGTTTTGGTAAAGGAATAGTGTTTCTTTTTAAATACTTCACAAGAGTCATTTACAGCATGAATGACTGTAATTGGATGTATAATTATATCAAACCCTGAACTTTTAGCTGTATTCCTGTGGACATAAGGTAACTGATAAAGCTGTTATTTACATGACCAAATTACTGCAATGCAACTTCTCTTTGCATATTTTGTCTGAGTAAAAATAATGTGAATTGTCTTGAATATGTCGAACTTGGTTCTTTATGTAAATGAAAACATAAGGAAACTTTTGCATACAATTTGCTGCTAAATTAACCAATAAATGGTAAAAAACAGAAAATTTATTGGTTTACGGTTTTGTCTGTAAAATGTGTGATACCACTTGATATTTTTCATAGTGGCTGTTTTATGCTTCAATGAATGGTTGCATGTACAAGTTTCTTTTTTCCTTCAGTCGCTCATTCATTTTTAGCTCACCTGGCCCAAAGGTGTTTGATCTTGGCATTGATATATATCATGTATAATATTTGTACTATTTATAATTGTGCTGTTTGAACTATACAGTATGACCTCTGACATTATGATGTTGGAGAACAAATTATGTCATTTCAACTGACTAGTACTGGTACTTTGAAGTTAGTTGAATCCATATTTATTATTTGAATTATGACAAATATAAAGTAGGTAATGATAAGTAACAGCAATTGATGATTCATAGCTTCATTTGAATTATCATTTATTGAAGTCATGGCCCGACTTGATGTCAGCTTACGATATTACGAAATATCAAGTCTTTTAAATTAAACCAATAATTATGCCTTCAATCATCTTTTAAGGGCATACGATACAGTTACAGGGGAGGTAATGACGTTGCTAACGTAAATTGTTATTTTCGCGACGTCAAACGGTGACTTATCGGGAAAAGATGCAGTTTTCGGCTAATTTTTAGCATTCAAACTGATTTAACTTGAAAACGAGTTCATGGACCCCCCTTTTTTAAAATGACATTTGGTTTGATTACGTAAGAAGATTATGTGTACCAATTTTCATGAAAACGTAAATAGTGCAATTTTTTTAAATTTGATAAATATACAGCCAAAAATTACGTTTTTTTCCTACATTCATGATCATTTGATAAATTTGAGTTATTTGTAAAAATAAAATGTACAAATTTATGCAATATTTATATAACACACAAATTACAAATAATTCAACAAAAAACAGATCGTGTTTATCTTTTAAAACAAAAAAGTTATGTATTTCTATCGAAAGGAAAAATATGTCCACAAATCCATATTTTGAGGAAATATCTGATATTTGAACGTCAATTTACTCAAAAAGTAGCAAATGAAGGTATATTTTTTATAACATATTTGATTTGATCAGGTTTAAAATAGCCTATATGCAAATTTTCATCAACTTGTAAATACAGGATCAAAACTGTATCGTATGCCCTTAAATGTTGAGGGTGAGTGTCAATGTTAATTAAAAAACCTTATATTTCAATAAATCAAGCCTAGAAATTTCAAGGAAAATACAGATAACTGATCAGATAAAGATGATCTGGTAATGGGTAACAGATAACAGATAATATTCAGACACTATATTGATACTGTGTGGCACTACCAATCCATCATTCTGCCTCTCAAGAAGGGGCAATTAACTATTGAAAAAATCTTAAAGAAATAAGAATTTTGAAATATTTTACTAAAGCAATTGTATTAGGATGTAAGAAAGATTGGGATAATTAAATAAGTAAAATATTACTGTAAAACCTATGGAAAGGATAGAGGTTACCAATAGTACTATGGTAAAAGTGAAAGATCTGTAATAGTTTATTGAAGATTTATAATTACCAATCAATGTCATTCATTGTTTTTATTTATCTCTAGAAAATAATTATATTTGGTTACAACAACTTAAAGGTAAATAAAAGTGTGTAAAAAGAGTTTTCTCACTCATTTTAACTCTTTAACAAGATTATTGACTAACAAACTGAAGTTTTGAAACTGTTTCACTTTCAGCCATTGCACACTTTGTAGAGCATTTCTACAAGATACTGTATCTTTTTCTCTTGCTGATAGATTCTTTTGATAGTTGTAGTTTGTAATAGAAAATCCAGAAATTTATGTTCCTTTTGTCTTTGATATTACAGAAATAAATGCGATTCAAGAAAAAATATCAATATTTATAATTAAAAACATCATGAATTTTTCATCATGTAGACATCTGGGTGAAGTTTCTGAATTTACAATAGCTTGTTTTAGTGTGGCTGTACTGAAGGATGTACGTTAGTCAGATGATAAAACTGACTATAACAAACACATTATGGATTTGAACATTTAGCTCGATTTACATTTAACTAAGGTTGTATAAGCTCCTTTAACTCGAAAGGAAAAGAAAAAAATTGATGCTTTCTGTAACAATAATGTTACATTATTGATGATTTTATTTAATTAATAACATTTGATATACTTTTTTTAATAGTGAAAGTGTGCATGTCTTTCAAAGTGTCAAAAAAGAGAGATGTTAAAAAAAATTTAAAAAATTAAAACCATGGAAGCATTTGAAAATTTCCAACTTTTTTGCTTGATTAAAAAGTCCATTATTATATGTATCCCTGGTCCTATTTAACTCATATTTCAGATTAGTTTGATATTTTCTTTTTAAATAATGCTTTACTCTTATATTAACTGTACATTTATATCAGGAAAATATTGTTTTAACTTTTAAAAAAAACCTAGTTTCAATTTTGTTTGTAAAATTCAAAACTTTTAACCATTAATTCAGTGCTAAATATGCACACACATAAAGTTGAGGTTTAAATAATTGAGAGCAGAGGAATATCATAAATCCTGAGATCCAGATCATGAGCTTACAGCCTGAATGTAATAGATATAGGAAGATGTGGTATGAGTGCCAATGAGACAACTCTCCATCCAAGTCACAATTTATAAAAGTAAACCATTATAGGTCAAGCTATGGTCTACAACACAGAGCCTTGTCTCACATCGAACAGCAAGCTATAAAGGGCCCCAAAAATTACTAGTGTAAAACCATTGAAACGGGGAAACCAATGGTCTAATCTATATAAAAAGAGAGAAATGAGAAACGCTTTTGAACCACATAAACAGACGTCAACCACTGCACATGACTTCGGTCAGGTGCAAACAATTGCAGCGGTATAATAAACGTTTAAATGGTACCAAACCTTCTCCCTTTTTTGAAACAGTAGTATAACATCACAACATAGAAAGACACACTATAAAATATTAATTGGAATGGCTTAACTCAATCAAAAAACGTAGTAACACAAATTAACACACAATGAAGTAATACTTAAGGTGGGGTGGGACTTTTGGCTGTGAAAAAATTACACAGTTTTTAAATAACATAGTAAACAAGTAACAGAAACTTGATTGACTTTATCGTAATTTTCTGATAGTTTTCCCAACCTATTCTCATATTTTCAATCAGGTAAATGTGGCATCACGTCCTATCACCTTATTTATAGGAAATGACCCCTTAAGGTTTTTTAATGTTTACTGAACATCTGTATAGTATGATTTTTAAGTGTGTTGCTTGTTTTATGTATAAAATTAAGAATATTATTTTATCCTTTGAACTATTTACAAATGTGATTTTTATTTAGATACATAATAGGATCAAAGTACAAGTTTCTGTTAAAAAAAAGTTGCCTTTACAATTTTGTCAAATAAAAATAGAACTATATGAAAGATAGATAACAAAAATAATGTTTTGATTGTTTTGATATTGCATGGTAATGTAATTGTATTTTTAAAATTTAAAAATACTATGAAATATATTAAATTTCTTTTTAGTATGTAGCCTATGAAAAGACATAGAGAGAATACAAAATACATAGAAAAAGTAATGATCACAATGCAACAATAAGTAATCAAATTAATCATATTTATGTTTGTGTTTTTTTCATCAGAAAACCAACATGTACAAGGAATGGTTCCTACAAGTACAGACCATGTCAAACTGTTGATGCCAGAGACAGCAGCAGACAATCAGGATCTCAAATGGCATTTGGTTAGTGTACTAGTGTATCATTATAATGATCAAAAATCGGAACAAAGACCAAAATCACAGGTTATGATGTTCCATTACAAATGCATTATTAAAACTAGATATCATAATCTATACAAGAAAGTTTGGTAAATAATTTTTTATACTTTGCCAAAATAGAGTTTATACATTTTTGCTATTTTAAAAATTATAGTATAAGAACTAGTCACCAAGGCAAGCTTTGCAAATTCTTGTAAGCGCAGCATAGTTAAGTCCAACTTTGCTCAATAATCAAGCTTTTTCACATGTTCATACTGACATGAATATCATTGATGAATCCCATGTTTCTCCCATCTTCCCATGATTTTTTGGTTAAATCTGCAATATTATTTATTTTCTAATGAAGGTCGCTTGTTCCAAAAACAATTGTGATGTAGAAAATTTTCCTGAGAAAGTAAGTTTTTCATTCCAGACCAGATCATTTGAAGATCTAAAAAGTTTGATTCTTTTAACAAAGTATCTAGTAATTCAAATTAAGCTTGAAGCATATTTCAAAAGTGAAAATTTGCATGCCACTGTTAAGGTTATACAACTACTGCTTGCATTTAGGCATGAATAAAAAGGGTGATATAGCAATATTAATCAAAATTTGAACTAAACATGAAATGCTCTTTACGCTTTTGATGTAGGCCTTCTACACAACAAATCCAAATTTACCTGCTTTTTGGGGGTATTTTTAAGTATTGAGAAAAACCCCAGCATGTGTTCTGTTTTAAATTTTTGGAGATCTGACAACTTCCTTAGAAGACAATCTCAACTAAGTTAAAAGAAAACAACCTCAATTAAGTTCAAGTACGTCAATCTCAGTTTAGTTAAAAGTAGATAATCTTTATTTAGTTAAAAAGTAGACAATCTCAATTTAGTTTAAAGATTACAATCTCAATAGGTAAAAGTAATCCACCTTAAACACATTTTGTTATCAGACTGCAAATACTAGGTTAGTATTCAATCAATTCCGCAAAAATAAATTTTGGAAAATTAGATTTCAATATTTTTGACTTATCTTTTATAATATGATTTACTTATCTATTGAACTTTTGAAATCTACAGTGAATTATTGTACTCTATGGAATCAATACACCTTATCGCTATTTAGTCCAATCTGAGGGAAAAGTTATTTACACAACTTCCTGTTTGGGTCATGCTGCCAAAAATAGAGGTCATCAGTAGTGAGCTGAGGGAGGAAAAACTGTAGAAAGCGTCCATTAAGAAACTTTGATAGAGTATGATCCACTTTTTCAAAATTAAAATTGAAGTAAAAAAATATTTTGTTTGAAGTATTTACAGTAGTTTAAACAGGTCTCATTAAAAAGTATCATGCATGGTGCATTGTTTAAACAGGGTCCCAGATAGCTTCAACTGGATGAAAAAGTTGTGTAGTTTTAGATCTTATCCGAAATGGAATAAATAGCGATTAGGTGTATAAAATGTTTCAGAGCTCGGCTTTAAAAGCTTAACTCACTATTTAAACTGCTTTTGGGGTGAAGGAAAACAAATTTCTTATGTGCATCCTGCCAGAATCAACTGAAATATTGAGATTTTCCAATTCCTTTATACATGGACTGTCTGTATATATGTGCTGAAAAAGATTGTTTTTCACATATACATTTTTTCTAACATCAGGTATGTTTTGACCATTCAGGTATGTTTTGACCATTCAGAATTGCTAATTAGTTTGTTTGAGATTTTGTTACTGTCAAGTACCAAACACTTAATTTAGATAAGATTAACAGAAATTATTAAACATTGTTGTGAGGTTGATACATTGAAACAGTACTGAATGAAAATTAAATGATAGAAACTATCATTTTATTGAAAGTTTTGAAAATAAAGAATTCAAACATTTTCATACCAGATATTATATCAAATTTTTCATTTCAGTCAAATTTACCAGATGAAGAAAAATCCAACAAAGAACATGAAATAGGAGAAATATTTCTCAATAGATTATTCCATACAAAGGTAAATTTTGTCACTATCATTGAATGTATACAGGTAAATGTTGTATTGGTCTATGATTGTGTACAGGTAAATGTTGTCTTGGTCTATGATTGTGTACAGGTAAATGTTGTCTTGCATGGTATATGACTGTGTACAGGTGAAGTTGTATTGGTCTATGACTGTGTACAGGTAAATGTTGTCTTGGTCTATGATTGTGTACAGGTAAATGTTGTCTTGCATGGTATATGACTGTGTACAGGTGAAGTTGTATTGGTCTATGACTGTGTACAGGTAAATGTTGTCTTGGTCTATGACTGAGTACAGGTAAATGTTGTCTTGGTCTGTTTCTGTGTACATGAAAATGATTTCTTGATTAGATCATTGTTGTCTTGATCTGTTTCTTTGTACAGGTCAATTTTGTGGTAATCTGTGTACAGGTAAATGTCTTGATCTGTTTCTTTGTACACACAAATGTTTTCTAGGTCTATGTCTGTGTACACTCAGATACTAGTCATCTGAATTAGTGACTGGATATTGAAATGTTTCTTAGAGAGGAAAATTGCACTCTTACAACAAAAACTATAACCTATAGATATATACATTATATACTTTCAGCTGAGATCCACTTGAATAATTTTAGCTGTTAGATTTCAACTAACTTTTATACAATATTTCGGGTTGTCAGAGAAATAAATTACAGTTACTACAGCAATTGTCTTTTTATTGCTAACTAATTTTATTTTCTGTTATTACAGCTGATATTAAGAGACTACATTGAAGCCTGTTTTGAGGGGATTACTGATTCTCAATCCTTGTCAATACCTGTACGGTACTTTCTGTGTATGATTGACAAGCAGGGGAAGGAAGTGGGTGTTGATGGAGATATTCTACAATCTTGGAAGAGCGAATGGTAATTTCTTGAGCTTTTCATGGATTTCTTCCAGATTTAATGTCAAACTTTTTTATAGAAAATATACTGTTCTGATATGAAACCAGAAAATTCATGATTCTACAAACTATCACTCACTCTCATTCAAATACATTGACATTAAGAAATGAAAGAGCATTTACAACAAATGATTGATAATAGACGCATCTTTTTCACTGATTGTTTATTTTTGCTCTATATTCCTTGGATGTTTTCACATGTACATTTGTCTCTATCATTCTTTTTTATTTGGACTGTAAAAAGCTGCAGAGCATATATCTGAAGAAAAAAATTCCCCCTCCAAAAAAAAAGTTTTATTGATTCAAATTAAAATTTATAATAGATAGGTAGAAACAGTTATTGGTATTACACTGTGAAGGATGCAATTTAAAGAGCTTTTTGTTCCATTTCATTTCTATGAAATTATTTCTTTCGTTTTAGCTATGCAACTAGAGTTTGGGCTTCATTGATAGCCAAGCCTCAGATATTGTTTGATGTAAATGTACCAAGTCATGTGGAACCATGCATGGATATCCTTAAACAAGTATTCATTGACAGCTTTACACAATGTCCTCAGCATGTCACAAAGGTTGGTCTTGATAGTTACAAATAACAAAATAATAGGTTCAATGTATATTAATATTGCACCATGTAAAATGACCTGTCACTCAGCTAGAAAGGGTGCGTTTATGCTTTTGTACCATTTTAGATTTTTGTATACAGGTAAATTATTTCTTTTTGGAGAAAGGTGAATCATATGAAATAAGGATTTAAGAGATTTATCTGTAATCAGAGTTATATAATCAGAGTTATAGTGAATCTAGTATACAGGAACATTAACCTCTTCATGTATAGTACTTAATCAAGCAGAAGATCAAACTCGAGGGGCATTGGATTTGTATTATTCAGTGTTTAAAATAACCTTTCTATGTCTTGTAACTATATTATCATATATATATGTGTGTCTTAATATTTATGTCATAACATTTGTGAATTTGTGTAGTAATTGTTTGTATAATATTTATTCCTGCTGCATCTGTTCTGTTCTGTTCTGTTCTGTTCTGTTTGTTAATGTGATATGTATATGTCTTGTGCCTTTTGTTACAGTGTGAACTAATCTAAGAGAGTAAAAATCTTTATATTGAACTGAAGACAAAAGGTCAAAATTTAAAATTAAAAATATAATATTTCTTCAAAAGCACTAAATAGATATATATTAACAGTGATTTACAACAAAGGAAATAAGACATGTTTGACATAATTTCATGAGTTGTGTATCTTATCTTTAATATTGGTGGTTGGATATCTGTTTCTGTATTGGAATAAAACGTGAATTAGATTTTTCAAATGTTGGAGAACAATAAACACTGGATAGTATAACACTTCAAAAAGTAAAATGTAAATTTAATAATGACCTAGTCATACTGCTTGTGTAGCTAGATAACAAAATATGGCAAAGGTATTTACAACTGTACATCAGGGAATACCATGACATCATGTTACTATAGCTTTTCCTGTTGATACAAATTTATTGATGATAATTATTTTGAACTAGGTGCACTTCTCCAGGTCAAAAGGAAAAAGGGTAAATCAGTCTTTGCAAACTTGTGCAAAATTCCACTGCAGAAATAATTATAAGCTATAATAAGCAATCTTCTATCACTTAAGAACTAAAAGAAGATTTTGTAAGTTTGAAGTGAAATGAATGCAAGTTGTGTTGCCAATGCACATTTTGCTCGAAATGGGCAAAGTTGCTTGCTTTTGTATCACTTGAAATGTTATAAAATCTGTTATCAGTTCTTTGATTTACAATCAACAAGAATTAATATAACATTTCTAAATAAAAAAATAAAGATATCATTAGTAAAAGTGAAAAGATTTGACTACAGTTGAAAAGTGATGACATATGCATGATATGATAGGGTTGAAAATCACATAACTATCCATTTAAGACCAAATGACAAAATTTCAGGTCTCTAATTTCACTGTATAGCCAACTGGCTGATTTGCAATACAATAATAAAGGAAAGGACAAATTGTTGTGGCAGGAAGGAATCAACAACAACCACAGGAATAAGCCACTCAACCTTTCCTTTTCATCTGTGAATTTTATTTTTTATACAGGATAACTGAATAAAATATATCTATATTAATACGTAGCTTAGCTGACTAATAAAAGCTAACACACTATTGAGTCTAATACAAGCTTTTTCAACTGTAATTGTTTTCTGATGAAATTTTAATTCATCAGAAACTTGTATACTAACTGCATTTAAATACGAAAAAAAGATCATCTTAAATATTAGTATAGAACTGCATTATCTTTTTTTTTTTTTTTAAATATATTTATACCCCACTTTTCTTATATGGAAAAGTGTGTTGAAAATTTATTTCATCCTTATGCCTGAATTATTTGCTCCTGACGTGGTAAAGGCACTTAGTTTGACATAATTGCAACTGCACAACACTCCTGTAACCCAGGACATTACTGTAACAACACAACATAAGAAAAAACTGTAAAAAAACAGTTGAAAAAAAGGCTTGACTATAGTAACCAGATCTACACATTGCACAAAAACAACTAATACAATGACTATAGAGACACATGTACTGATCTTGAGAACTCACTCTGCTGTAAGCTAGTTCATATCCAGTTATAACCAAATGATAAATCTTGGAACCTAAACTTACTACATAATAGTCAGGATACTTTAAATGAATTCAGTGTAAAGAAATCATAAACCCGTTTGAGAAAAAAACATGACCTTGTGTAGCCTTTGCAAGTTGTCAGTTCTATCATAATACTGGTTTGATCATAAGATGCTGTTTCCAAACAAGTATGGCTCAGATGAAATTTATGTTTATCTAAGGTCAACTAAATTATATATAAATGAATCTGTTAAAAATCCTAATTTTTATTTCAAGCCAGACAGTTAATTTGACAAATGGATACATTGTGTTTGCTAACATATTCTTGTATATTTTTTAGGATGCTTCTACCCAGAAGTTACTGTTCTGTAAGGATATTCCAGAATACAGGAAAAATGTGAATTCTTTCTTCATAAAAGTAGAGGCAGTTAATGATCAAGAGTTCTGGAAAGCAATGGATGAAATATCTAGTGTAAGTTGATTTTATTTCAATTTAAAGTAATATAAAATTAACATTAATCATTTGGGCCATGATAAAAGTAATTCCTAAATTCTCATCCCCATCCAGGCAATTTTTTTTAATTATTTTGTGAATTTCTGGTAATTTTTTTTCAACTTGCCTGGAGTTTCCACAGTTTGTGACAAATAATGAAAAATAGAAGACTTATCTATAATTATAGGAACAGACGAAAGAAATGAAGTTCAGTCGACAGGCCACTTTACATCAGCTGTACAAATTTATAGCTAAATACAAAGATGAGGTAAGATCACTCAATAATTAAGACTTAATATTGCATAGGTCATACAAATGTATTGGAAATTATCATTATTTTTTGTTTTTTTTGTGGACTTGAGGAAGTGGTACATCTATGTGTCTCTGATTTCTGAACGTTTAGTTTATTGAAAAATACCTTTTATAACAAACAAAAAACATAAGGAACACATAATTTACTGAACCCTTTACTCAGTTTATGTCACAATAAAAAAACAGATTTTTCTCTTCTTTTAAGCAATTGTGGCAAGGAATGGTTTTTATGGCTTTTTTTCAAATTGACTGAATAAAATATCAGGAAATCAAAATCAAATTGAATGGATTAGTTTGAGCTTCTTTGGGAAATGCCAGCAGCATCATGATATTTCTGATGCATTTAAAATTTAATGTGGTATTTTGTTGGATACACTTTTTATGTATTTGACTGAAAACCTGTTTTTTTTTTGTAATAATATAAGTAATATTACCTTGTAGATAATAGAAGATTTCCAAGAAAAAGATGAGACTAAGGATCTTGCCTTTGGAAACAAGTTGGAAGAAGTCATAGATCTGATGGAAGAACCATAAACACTGACTAGTTTTCATGAATATAAATCATTATTCACATTACAACCAATCAAAACTGTCATTTTGGTATAATTGCTTTTAAATGTTTAAGCAGAAAAAAAATCAAAATAATCCTTTATATTTTGTATATAAAAAAAATATCCAGATTTATTAAGCTATGTTGTGATAAAGTGTTAGTTTTGTTTGAGATTTAGTCAGTATACACTTTTGTTTTGTTCATCAATTTGAAAATGGTAGTACCTGTAATCAGCAGATACTCCTGATAAGGGGTAGGGAAGTTTTCCTTAAGTTTAGGGTCAATTTAGAAAAAGTAAAGTGGATCTATATGTTACATTAAAAGTTGAAACAAATAAAAACAGGACCTGAAGCAGAAAACCTTGAGCCCCATCTAATATCATAATAATAGTATATTTAGGCTTGCTATAAAGATTTGGTGTCCTTTATGAAAATAAATTGGGATTCCAAAAGCTCTTTTTTCAAAAGTCGTAAATAAAGGGTTATTCAAGTGTAAAAAAATTTAAGTGTTTTTATTATTTCCTATGTTGTTATGACATGGAATTCTTTTTTTTCTTTTAAAGATGACATTACTTTTTGCAACTTTTATAGCTTTCACAGTTAAAGGCTGTTGAATTTTTGTTATAGTTTTTTGTTTGTTATATATGTTTTATGTCATGCCTTTTAGACCATAATGTTTATTATTCTTATTCCATCGTTTTACCAGTATCCTGTTGTAATTTTAATTCATAAATCATCTTTCATTTTTAGAAAATTTTTATTATCTGTTGTATGTTATGGTACTAAAAATTATATGTTTTGTTTTAAAGATATTAAGAATTGTTCTTTCAAAGACTATTTGTTCTTATAAGATTACTTCACATTTATTAGTTCTAGACACATGTCTTTCTTTGTATCAAGTGCTTTAATTTTTTTAAAGTTTCACAGGGTTTTCTTTATTTGTACATAATATTTTTAAATCAAATGTAATATTGGTTAATTAAATTTGTTTATTCAAAGTTGTAATTCAAAATGTCAATTAATTATTGGCTTGAGTAAATTTAAAAAAAACCAAAAAACAAACTAGAGATCATATAAATCTCAAGGTCAGAAGTTTCATTTTGAATGTGGCAATATAGGAAAGGTGTACTGACATAAATGGTCTCTAAACACATTTAACTTCAAATGGAGCTTTCGTCAGTAGAAGCCATATTTACTATGTGTATCAGTGAGAAAAATGTAAAAGCATACAAATATAGTATATATACCAATACACATAATTAATAGCACCTGGTGATGTTTCATAGACTGACCGGCTTTGGTCCAAAAAGGACCTTCATCAGAGGCAGAATGGTGGATTAATGTTTGCACTTTTTGGACCGAAGCCGGTCAGTCTATGAAACATCAACAGGTGCTGTTAATTATGTGTATTGGTATATATACTATATTTTTATACTTCAGTTTGAATGTGATTTCATTCCAAAAAAATTAATACCAACTAGTAAAAAGAATTTGATTTTACTTGACATAATGTTGATTTACCATTATTAAACATTTTAGTGTAGAAATTTGTAGAAATTTGGGATATCCATAAATAGGACAACCACCCAATGTTGCAAAAAAATCAAAAGTTATCTAGAGATAACCTTTTCATTATAAGTTCTGATGTATGTATAGCGCTTTTAACTCACCATAATAAGAAAGTTAAATTTAAGACCACTTAAATTCTAAATTCTTATTTGTAAATATATCCAGTTTTTTCTTAATTGTCTATCAGCAACTTAGACCAGAAAAAAATATACAACTGTATCTAAAATACTATTAAAAGTTCATAACAAGGGAAACAGTGTATAAAAGGGCAAGCAAGGGAAACACTGTACATGTATGAATAGTAATTCAAAGGAAACAGTGTAAGAAGGCAGAGTATAAAATACATAAAAACCTTCCTGTTTAATATATACAGAACTTAAAATTTGAAAATTTAAAGAATTGTTCTTGCATAGGCTATTCCTCTTGATAAATTTACTTCACTTTTACTAGTGTTAGACTCTTGTTTTTCTTTGTAACATGTACTTTAATCTAAAGAGCTTGACAGGGTTTGTTTTTTGTGTACAAAAGGTTTTTGTGAAAAGTATAATTGAGTAAATAAGTATTGGTATTCAAAAATGTTATTCAGTTTGGCATGAACACATTTGTTTTTATTCCGGTGCCCATATCATGCTCAAGGTCAGAAGTTCATAATAAATATTGAATTACACTCATGTATATATTTTAGACAAGCTGTGATATATGATGTGCCTTTTGATTATATTAAAAATATTTTATAATTTACATTCCTTTATTACCATTAATATCTTTATAATAGTGCTAATATGTCCACTTTCTCATGAAGAAAACTAATTATTGTCTTGCCTGCAATAAAAGTTTAAAGAAATATGTCGCTAGCAGCTGCATATTCAATTTGTATAAAGCTCTTGTATTTCAGATTTTATATATTTTGTATAGATGTCTTGTTTTTAAAAAGTATTTTTTTATCACATGATTTTCTCATTTATACTGAGTAATAAGATAGCTATATTCCATATATAGATCATTGCAAGGTCTTAATGTCTATCTCACAGGGTTCACTTGACCTTGACCTGACATTTTATGGCTGTGATCAAGCATTTTTTTTTAAGTTTCAACTGACTCATTTTCATGGTTGATTTTTCAATTTTAAGTTTTTGTGGTAAAGACCATTTACCAGAGACTATAAAATGTAGGTCTACCATGTTTTGTATTCGATTTGTCTAGGTTTAACCGACTGTTACATTACTTTCACGGATCATTGACAAATTTTAGTTTATTTGATTCTTGTATTTAATCCTTTGTCTAAAAAAGACTTTTTTCATAATGCTAATCATGATCAGTAAAGCAGGCAAGCCAATGTCAGCATGTACCTTGTAAGGATTTATTAATTTTAGTTTTAAAATATATTATCATTTCATTGTTGTTATTTTTATGGCCATTTTAAAGCTCATGTTTATTGTTAAAGTAGCAAACACAAAGGCCCATTCTGATTTTGTGATGTTCCATACATGCCTCAATACACTTTGTACAAATGCACAAACTAAAATACAAGTTCCTTATATTGAGCTTTAACATGGAAAAATATCCTCAGTATTTCTACAAAATATAATATTCTTGCATTGTTGTTATTTTCATGTTTGATATTAATACTTCCATTCAAACCATTCATGTTTAGTGATATCTTTTTACTTGTTATTGAATTTTATATTGGATATTTAATATATAGTATATATTTGTTCATTTGTTGACTTGACTGATCACTGTGCTTCCAGCTTTATATGCTACTAATAAAATATATTTTTTGATTTGGTGGTTCATATTTTTATTTTAAAGAGAATTGTACAATTTTGGTGCTCCATTTGAGGTAATCAGATTTGCTTTATTTCTCAACAGTATGTCCGTATATCAGGTGGCGAAGAGTTATCATGCAATTGCCATTAGTAATTGACTCATCTAATCCCTAGGTAATTCAAATAACGATGATGTCTTGGAAAGCTATTTTATTTTTTGGCTTTGAAGGTGCAGGAAGAAGTGAAGCAAAGATCTGAAATAGCCTGGCAAGACCTAAAATGACTAGTGTAAAACCATTCAAACAAGAAAACCAACAGTATTATTAATAAAAAACAAGAAACGAGAAAACCACATCAACATGTTAATTTAAGTAGTTTATCATGAATTATTTATCACACAAAGCACTAACATTACATTTCGTACACATTTCACTTATGAGGTGGTATTTTAAAACTATATGTTTGTCAGATATGGAAATTTTGAAGTTTCAACCAAGTAATTGAATCAGTGAACACTTGACATGTAATATGAAAGTATCATTTTCATTTGTTGTGTCAAGGTATTTTCTGTCTTGAAGCTTGTGAGTGCACACTGTGTGGTTGATTATGTGGAAATCTTCATGAACAAGTATATTTTTTTCATTGCCAAATCAATTTGGTTGCTTAAATTAAAGACAGCTATGTTTGATGTTTTTATTTAATATTAATATTAATTGATAATATATAATAACAAAAAGTCTTTGTATTAAGATTGAAAACAAAAATTATATATAACACAGCGGTCATCCATATAGCCCAATAATAAATATGAATCGGAAAAATTACCATTGATTCAATGCATAATACTGGTAATTGTGTAAATCGACAAACATTTTTATAATCAATTAAATTACAAGAAAGAAGAAGAATAGTGATGTGTTAAAAATGGTGTTTACGAGATTAGTATCTAGATGTATTTGGCAAGTTAAATTATTCAGTTCATGATATTCCTGTTACTCAATTTTCGTAAGTGCATGTTTTTTTTTATTACAAAGTTAATATTGAGAAACTATTTTTTGTACAAATCTTAATTCAAAAATTATTTGAAAAGAATTTTCAATTGAAATGAACATCTTTAAAATAAACAGTTTATGTGAAATACTCCATTGAAACCTCTATTATATGAAAAATTAGTTCATTTTCAGTTTCTGTGTTACAATTCATATATTCATAGTATATGTATTAAAAAAAATATATTATTTACAGTATGTGTATATATAAAGTACACAATTTAACAGGTGGTAGATGTTTCCTCCATCAATTTTATGACTTCTTCAAGTTTACTTGCGAGTTTGATGTTTGAAGCTTCTTCTATGTCCTCCAAATCATTTATAATCTAAAAAGGGACAGAGAAAATTACTGCTATTAACAACAATAACACATATCCAGTACAGTTTTTATAGATGTGATTATTTTTGAAAAAAAGGCGAAAACTGTGGCTTAGATTTTAAGTAATCTATTCTATAAAGAGTAAAATAATAATATAATCCTTTTAAAAGAAGGACTAAATGCTTATGTTTACTAACAATATGATATTAGTTTTATGTGTCATCTTACCAACAGATGTATAGAAAAATGAGAAAATAAATCCATCTTCTATTTAAAATCTACAATTTTTTTCATTTCAATTATCAATTATTCTGTCAATCTGAATAATTTTGTATAGGAGATTTTGAGGGTGATTAGGGTGTTTATAATATGCCTCCATTTGATATATGGATATTAGTTAACTACAATGAAACTTTTGTTTAATCGAAAACGTTCCAAAATATTATCAACAACAAAAAAAGGACCAAAATGGCATTTATATTTTTTCTGCAGTCCAAAAAGTTGATTATCTGTACCTACCCATATTTTATACGGATACTAGTTTTGTAAGCCATATAAACAATGATACCAGGATTGCTATTTTGTATTTGCGCCAGACGCGTGTTTTGTCTACAATAGACTTATCAGTGATGCTCGAATAAAAAAAGTTCAGAAGGCCAATTAAAGTACGAAGGTGAAGAGCAGTTAATTTATAATTATGACCATCTCAATGATATTTCATGTCAACACAGAAGTGCTGAATACTAGCCTGGTAATAGGCTCGGGGAATAAAAACTCCACAAGCAGTGGCATCGACCCAGTGGTTGTAAACAAACTCATCATATATACCAGGATTGCAAGGACGCAAATGTTTTATTCTTAAAGAAGATTTTTTTTAATTCCTCTCTAGAAATACAATATACGTTTGGCAAGCATACTATCGCAAATACATTCATTAAAATACTGTCAATTGAACATTACACGACTGATCGGCTTTGTAATGTAATAATTTTGTCATTATTTTTAAAAATGTTTTCAATCCTAGCATTGTAATGGAATCACTCACTTGACTCTTGTATTTTCCAATGTATAGATTATACAGTTGGTGAAGGGCAGACTGTCGACTGAACCTCAGTTCTGATTTCTGTTTCTGAAATTGATGTAAAAAAATTATATCGTCAAGGAATTAATAGAACATCATGGTTACTAATTAAGGAACTATATAACAAAACAACTACACAAGTTAAATCTCAAGGATACATCTCAGAATCAGAAGAAGAAGAAGAAGAAGAAGAAGATTTTTTTCATTTTTTTTAACACCTTCGGGGATTTACCGAAAAAGTGATGAAGCAATCAACTCTGCAAGTAAAACCTATCAGTAACCTCCACAACCCCCATTCCGAAAAACATACACCCCTCCCCCAAAAACAGCAATAAACCCAGACATGATCAAATGACATACTTTGATTTACACGAACACTCCCAAAACTGGTGCCGCACCTAGGTGCTCTGAAAAGAGTACAGCTTCTACTCTGAAATACATTGAGCTTGACGCATGCCAAAGAAGCTATCTATTGTTGAAGATAACATATTAACCTGTAGGTGTTGTTTAGTTGTTTATGTTGTTGCCTAGCCCGTATCGCCTTTTGTTCATATTCACTAAATTATAAATGCAATTTGAATATAACAATGTTACTACTTACATCCGATATTTCGTCCATTTCACTCCAGAATTCTTTATCTGTCACTGGTTCCAAACGGATGAAAAAAGGACTAATAAGCTTTCTGTATCTTGGTATATCTTTATGAAATAATAACTTCTGCGGAGGTGATTCCTGTAAAATTGAATGCAAAAATAATTACTCATTAATCATCACTACGAGTAAACTCGGCTCACACCATTGCATACACATATATGGTCTAGCAAAATCCCTTTTTTCATCAACACAAAACTGTAACGGTCGTTGCAATGATGTTCATACTATACTAAGTCAGCCGTTAACATCTGTTACTCTTTGTAACATTGTATTTAGATTGGTGTTTGTTCCTCAAGTTCATCCCGACGACGATTTCTCTTATCTTTTTCCTTTGGTTGAATTTCGTTTACCATTTTTATCTTTATTTAGGCTATGCTTATTTTCGTTTTACTTTTATAAAGGTCAAAAGATAAAGATATACGCACGATACTTTTTTTCTACAAGGACGCATTTCACTCTCCTCTATCATTCAAATGTTATCTTATATAATAATACCAGGAGATGAGGGTATCCCGTAATAAACCAGCTACTCAAAAATAAATATCTATAGGACATAAAATAGTCATTAACAGTTGAGCAATGTCTATGCAAAATAAAAAAAAAAGTATTTGGAGTCAAGAATTCTTATAAATCATTTTAACGTATATCTGTCATTCTCTAAAATACCCTATCCCCACTCACAAAAAAATTATAATTTCAGAAGTGTTTCTTATTTACAATAGTTACAGTCATTACATAAACTAAAAAACAAAAACAAAAATACAAACCCACGTGTCTCTCAAGACATCTCATAATATTAGAAATACCTTATTTGAATAGTTTTTTGTTCGTTTTTTTTTTTTATAAATAATGTTCAACCCAAAAAGAGACTAAAATTTCAAACTCATCATATATGTTTAACAACGTGAATTACATGTTTTAACATGTTCAAGAAAAAGATCTCAGATATCAAGAATTATGTACATTTTTCGAACTCCCCCCTTTCGTCTCATCTCCGGAAAACGGATATTCCATATATAAGACGTCTTCAAAATACTGATGATTTGTAAGTTAATATTTTCTCTAACCTTATTCACTTTGTGGGCTGTTTGGGTAAAACTTTCAACAAAGACTTGTCTCAGAATGTCCATGCATGGTCCAACATAAGCAGGCACACTAACATCAAACAATATATCTGGTTTACCAATCAGTGGAGCCCAAACTCGTGTTGCATAGCTGAGCAAAAAAATGATTGATTACAAAAACATGTCGAGAAAGCTGTTTAAATATACAGACATGTTATTAGTTCAGATATAATTTTGTCCAAAGATTAAACAAAACAGATTTTTGACGCCGTGAAATAATTTAATAATGCATATTGAATAAGATTAGGAATAGCAATAAACATAAAAAAAAAGAAAAATGTAAGAAGGCATAAATTTTGACATAGATATAAAGCAGAAAAATAAAATAACTGCAAAAATGAACATTTTTTTCTAATGACTAGATGAGTAAGTACCCTTACGAACGAAATATTAAATACATATGATAAAAAGCCACTCACTCACCATTCGTTTTTCCATGACTGCAGAACATCTTGTTCTACTCCATAGGTTTTTCCAAGTCTATCCAACATACTGATGAAATATCGAATTGGTATTGATAATGATTGTGGATCTATTAAACTCTCAAAAGTAGTATCAATGCAGTCCAAAAGTAGCAGCTGAAACAAACAAAAAGAGCCATATTTTGCAATTATCTTTGGTCATTTGCTTTGAATTAAACATGCTTAAAAGGTATTGGTTAAGTTTTCATTTATGAAAAAAAAAAAATGAACGATTTATTGACCCAGTTCTAACAAATCATGCAAGTGGTGCATAGGAAGCTGTTTCGTTTAGATTATTTGAGTTTGACCCTGCCATGAGAAGAAATCATGGAGCTCAAAATGCATCAACCACTTGACAAGCTTCGATCAACCAGGTTATTGAAGGGACACTGTCTTAAGAAGATGATCTTTCTGCAATATTGAATGTCATAAATTAAAGATAAACTTTCATTAGATAAACTTCCCCTTTCCACTTTTCTTCTGACAAACCCGCACATTCAAGTTATTGAGATAGTACTTTCTTAATTCAAACCATATTCTAAGGCTAAGTTAAAAATAAAAAGAAACACGATATTCCCTGGAAAAATATGAATAATGAATGCAAATACACATAATATAAACTAGTTGATAGATTTTAAAGTTTATTATGGATCCGGTTAAAACACAAAACTGAATGATATTTTGAATAGTTAACGCTGTATTTACCTTTGTAAGAAATAATCTATTCAGGAATATATCACCAAAGTCTGCATCTGTATTAGATTGTCCAGCTGGTACGTTTGACTAGAACATTCATTATTTGTAATGACATATATACGTTTTGTAAAGATAAAAGAGATAACAGCACACCAAATTTCAACATGTTCAAGGCAGATGAGAAAGTATTGTGGTTGCATTCCACAACCACCGCAATTAATAGTTAAAGGGAACCAGGAACTACCTATCCTTTTTTATTCTGAATCCTGCCCAGTTGTTTTAAGCAAACGTGTTGCCCGCTCATTAGTTTTCTGTTAAGTGTTTTGAGTTTTTGTTTCCTATTCGTATTGTCGTTTTTCTATAGTGTAGTCTTTTATTCGTCTAATTGATGTAAGATTGATCTATTTTTAACATAGAGCCACACAATATAAAACAGGTTAAACATTAACAATTATGTATGATATTACATGATGGTTCCGCTTATACACTGCTGGAAATTTGTATATTGTTAAAGCGTCTAATTGCTGGACATTTGTATATTGTTATAGCGTCTAATGGTCAACATATTTACTGCAACAATCACTTCATATACATACTTACACGGGGCAATGTTGGGTAATATTTCGTATGTTTGATATCGCACAGCAAGGAATACTTCAATGTATCAAAATCTTTGTACGACTTTGATTGTAAAATACTTCAAGGATAAGAACAACGGCATACATTTTTAAAACATTAAGATCGTGTTAAAAGCGATTAAAAACAGCTGAACATTATTCATTTTATTAGGCATATCTTTTTGAAGATAAATAATGTATCCAGCAGGACAAAATATGCTGCTTTTTTTTTATAAGAAATGCTGTTAAAAAATTATTATCATGATTGTGAAGATCTTATATTGCAGGGTCCATTAACAATAGGCATAATATAGTATTCTGATTAATACATTTCGATGACTTGTCTTCTTTTGCTTCAATTGACATGATTTGATTTTCTTCTGTATGGACCTCGAGCATCACTGAGGAGAAATTATCTGTAGAATTCGAATTTGGTGCAGAAATAATAGTACCGTTTATGCTTTTGTTAAGTATAAATCAAATGGATCAGTGACGAAAGAAAAGAAATATGTGAAGCATGAACGTTGGTCGAATTTAAGCTTTTTTGTGTACTGGCCAGCCGAACAAGTGGACTGAAAATCTACTGGTCCGGCTCCAAACCTACTGGTCCTGTAAAAATGACATTAATTTGACAAGCAGTAAATTATATAAATGAAAGATGTTTACTTTTATTTTCATGCTTTCTTTTACATATGCTTGACAAGAAAGTGCTTTCCTCTCTTTTATTCTTGTAGATTTTTTGTGCTGTTCTGATTGTTTATGAGCAAGTACAGAATCTAACTTTAAAAGTAACTGTTGAAGATCCCGTTACAAAATTACATTTCTTATCTAGGTCTGTCACTGCAAATTGTTCACATGTTATACAATTCATTGAATTGCGATCGCCTATATAATCTAACTGTTTGTGATCTTTCCCCCTGGATTTTTGATATTTACGTTTCCTTTTGTCAATTTCCAATCTTTCCTTTGAATGTCATAATTTTGTTTTGTCTGGCTGTTTAACTCCTTCCAAAAATTTCCACATCACTCAAGAAATTTTACGGTCGCCATCATGAGCTGATTGGCCATTATGACAAAAGTGTGTCAGAAATCATATCTGATATTCTTCCTTAGTCATAATAATCTTCCATCATTACCGAACGGAACAAAGAGAGTACACGACGGGTGCCGTATACGGTGTAGAAAATGCTTACCCTTCCGGAGCACCTGATTTCACTCCCGGGGTTTAGTGGAGTTCGTGTTGTTTCTTATTTTTTTTTATAACTGTTGATGTAATGTCTTTTGGTTTTGTGAGTCCTGGTTTACTCCTAAGTTTTGATTGTTATTGTCTTTGTGTTGTTGTGAAGGATTTTCACCCGAGAAATTGTTTTATTTAGTACCCCCAGTGCCATGTAATTGATTTCGTAGGTAATTTTTTTTGTAAACAATACAACATTGCGATGCACTCAGTGATTTTTATCATAAAATCTACTGGTCCAGCGCAAATTCTACTTGTCTCAGTACCACCAGACCAGCACCAATTTGGACCCCTGAGCATGAACATTTTTGAATATTGAAAGTTACATTTTAAAACTGAAAAGAAATACCCGAAATTGTCGGTCTGTGAACTAACAACCTGCCATCAAAGTTGATTCGGATTTACAGGAAATTAAATAATGACATTATTCTAACCTTCAACATTTGTCCAGCGAATAAAGGGTATTTATGTTAATGATTTACTTACCAAATTTGTTTCCTGCACATTTCAAAGAAGAATTATATTTTTTAAAATATAAGTAAATTAATGAAATACATGTGTAAAAGAACATAATATAATATTAAAATTCCTTTTTGCTTGACTTCTAATGAAATGGTATAATCATTACATAGTCGATTTAATGTTTATAATTGTCTTTGAAATTTACGTTGAGAGCTTGCACTAACTATATCAAAGGCAATGGTATTATCGAAGGGTTATATTTGTATTGAAATATATAAAATGGTTTTCTATTTATGATTGATTATACACTTGAGAAATTTCAAAAATTAACTCTCTTTTTTAATCCAACGGGATAATGTTTATTATGATAATGACCGATGGCAGTATAAATCATGTATAAGACATGTAAATTGAATAAAGGATGAACGATTTATATTTCAAGCATATATGTTTCTGAAGCTCTTATTTGCGACCCACACAAAATTTATTTATTTGTGGAACATCAATTTGAAGAATAAGAATAAAATATTTGAGAAATATTTTATAAATGAACATACCAGGTGCCACTTTTCACCTTCTAGTTCTGAGCATTCGACGTCTTCCGGCATGAGTAAAGTAATATCCTCTGACACGAGACTTTCTTCTTTGAACGCTGTCGGATTCTCTGGTTATATTGAAAAAAAATGTTTACTAAAATACCTGTGTTGTGATCCAAATTTACGGCCCCTTTTGCAATGAAAAGGGAAAGAGATAAGCCAATCATCAAACAACCGATCTTTAAACTTATTTAGCTGATTTTTATCTATTGACAAATGTAACAAAGCTTTATATTATTTTTAATTCGAGCGTCACTGATGAGTCTTTCATGAACTTAACGCGCTTCTGGCGTAACAATTTCGATCCTGGTAACATGATGTGTTTATTGAACATGTTTAACTTAATTTTAGATGAAGGTCTGGACAACAATCAAACCGTTCGAACTTTATTGCCTATTTTTCAGGTATAACTAACATAAAGATCGAAGTTTAATATAAGAACTTGACGATAAAAGATAAAAATAGTATAAAAGCAAGTTCATAAAATAACGTCAAAGAATTTTGCCAATTTTTAATATACATATTTACCATTATCTGTGCGGTCGTCATGTTGCTTATACATCAGGGCCATTCTACTGTTGTCTTTAACCATATAATGTTTTAAGGTATTAAGACATACCAATCCATTGTTTCGTTCACTTGTGTTGTCAATATCATTGAGTGTAAGTTTTCCAGCTCTCCCTTCTTGCCACTCTAAAATATTGATAATTGTAATGTGAAACATGACGTTTCGTTTAAATGAAACAGAAACTGCTGATCCTTCCTGATTATCTTAGGTCAAACCCGGGTCTCGAGCTGCTCAAGTTTAGTTTGCTTTCTTGTGTTTTAGTTATTATTGTTTGTCAATTAGTTTCTTTTATCTAACGCCATGGCGTTGTCTGTTTCTTTTGTCTTTTAATTCTTTTATTAGATCCTTAGTATCTTCCCTTTTGTTGCTAACTTTAATAAAGTAAAAATTGAACTGATAACGATGTGCCAAAAAAGACAAATAAAACTTGAGGCTCTGAAGAGCCTGTGTCGCTCACCTTGGTCTATGAGAATATTAAACAAAGGACACAGATGGATTCATGACACAATTGTGTTTTGGTGATGGTGATGTGTTTGTAGATCTTACTTAACTAAACCTTCATGCTACTTACAATTATCTCTATCTATAATGAACTTGGCCCAGGAGTTTCAGTGGAAAATGTAAGTGAAAATTTACAAATTTAATGAAAATTGTTAAAAATTGACTATAAAGGGCAATATTTCCTTATGGGGTCAATTGACCATTTTGCTCACGTTGACTTATTTTTAGGTCTTACTTTGCTGTACATTATTGCCGTTTACAGTTTAGCTCTATCTACAATAAAATTCAAGATAATAACAAAAAACAACAAAATTTCCTTAAAATTACCAATTCAGGGTCAGCAACCTAACACCCGGTTATCCAATCAATCTAAAAATTCCAGGGCAGATAGATCTTGACCTGATAAACAATTTCAGCTACAGTCAGATTTGCTATAAATGCATTGGTTTTTGAGTTATAAGCCAAAAACTGCATTTTACACCTATGTTCTATTTTTAGCCATGGCGGTCATCTTGGTAGATCGGCCGAGTCACAGCACACATTTTTTAAACTAGATACCCTAATAATGATTGTGGCTAAGTTTGATCAAATTTGCCCCAGTAGTTTCAGAGGAGAAGATTTTTGTAGAAGATAACAAAAATTTACGAAAAATTGGTAAAAAAATGACTATAAAGGGCAAAAACTCCTTAAGGAGTCAACTGACCATTTTGGTCATGTTGATTATAGATCATACTGTGCTGAACATTATGATGTTTACAGTTTATCTCTATCTATAATAATATTCAAAATAATAACCAAAAACTGGATTTCAACTTCATCAAAAACTACCTTGACCAAAAACTTTAACCTGAAACTCCCACTTTCATTTTTTATGTTCATTGGACCGTGGAATTGGGATCAAAAGTCTAATTTGGCTTTTAAATTAAAAAGATCATATCATAAGCAACAAGTGTACTAAGTTTCAAGTTGATTGGACTTCAGCTTCATCAAAAACTACCTTGACCAAAAACTTTAACCTGAAGCGGGACGAACGGACGTACAAACGAACAGACGGACGGACGTACAGACAAGAAAACATAATGCCCATCTACTATCGTAGGTGCGGCATAAAAAGTAATTTGATAAAGTGACCTGTCCTAGGTGGTCCAAATTTGTCAAAAATTAAACTCATATTTGCACAAAAAGTTAAGAAACCGTTTTTCTGCACATATGTTTAAATACATGTAAATGCACTTTATTGTTTCATTACAAGAACTACTTACCTAAAGAAATTTCATCATTGTTTGGTATTTCCGAAGCAGGTTTATTTTTAAAAATCTGTTCACAACATTTCTGTTTCACCTGTGATATTGTATCACAGTCAAGAACTTTCACAGCATAATGCTTGTCACTATTTCCATTCAAATCTATTTGCAATGACTAAAAAAAACACATATTTATAGTAATATTAACAAAAACATTTTACAAAACATAATTTTCCATTCAATAAATAGAGTTCGTGATATTGTTTATTCAACAGAAATTAGTATTATTGTTTATCCTAAAATCTGAATAAAAGCATATTTACAACAAAAACGATAAACATTTATAGGTTCAAAAGTGAAATGATGTTTTACTTTTTTTTAATAGATCAAAATATTTCAAATTAAAATTTAGTCAGATTTGAATTGTCATATTCTATAATAAAAAAATCATGTTATACATCTATTTTCGAATATCTTACAATAGATTGATGCTCAATCCTCATTTTAAGTAGTTTTTCCTCCGCGATTGTGTTCTTTGAATTCGAAGTGAGAGCATCTATTGGGGCCATTTCAACAATTGTCTGCACTGCTTTGTAGAGCATAAACAGTTGCATTCCACAATTTGACTGTAATTATTCAATATAATAATCCTGTTACATAATGAATAATTTAACAAATAAGGTTTGCTATTTTGTATGCATCATTTTTAATGTAATGCTTAAATTAAATCGAGAATGACATGGGCAATATGTCAAAGACACACGAACCGACAAGAGAGCAGATTTTTTCTATATCAAATCGAAATATAGGTTTCCACCTTAAATTCTCATGCACACAGTTTTTTCCACAGTTTATCACTGTGAATTTTTCCGAGAGTAAACTACAAAACCATGTGATCGTAATGCCTTATGACGTATACTGACGAAATCAGGCTCTAATATGGGATAAAATGTGTAATATAGTTAATTTAAACGCAACTGACGTATCTAATGTATACAAATAAACTCATCATAGATACCCGAATTGAAAATTTGTATTTGCGCCAGATTCGCGTTTCGTCTACAAAAGACTCATTAAAGAGGCTCGAATTATAAAGTTAAAAAGGCAAAAAAAGGAAGTCGAAGAGTACTGAAGACAAAACATTCCTAAACGTTTTGGCAAATACAGTTAAGGTAATCTATTCCTGATGTAGCCTTAGAACTCCAAAAGTTTTATAAACAGTTAATTTATAACTATAACCAAATCAATGATAATTCAATTCATGTCAAGACAGAAGTGCTGACTTCTGATTGTGTGCGTCTGCGTTTAAAATTATACATATAAGCCTGATGTCCTTGGTGAGTTTTTAAAGGTGAACATTTGCATGTAATTTGTCATAGCCAGAATTCATTAACTCTTTCGTCTTTTATGATTATCATTAAATACTATGCGCATGCATTGCCAGATTTTGTCATCAAGAGCATTAGAACACTCCAGATGTTTAAAATATTGCATATGATTATTGTCCAGTTAATACTTTATATGTATCATACATTTGTCATATATAAAACAACGTTTCGTAAGTAACACAGTATGTAATATTGTGTTTTTAAGAATCAGAATTTGTTCCCTGTATAATTTGTTTATGAAGGTTAGACAACAATTACCGTTAACTGTCCATAAAGTCCTATCTGTAACCAGTTTGCCATCAATCTCAGGGTGATAGATTCAAACCTGTAAAATAACGATATTTCAAACTAGCAAATCATGATTACATCATACATATATATTCTATGTACTTGATATTATTGCATCATTTTTATTTGAAAAGAATACGTATTAAACAATGTCCAACAATTTTATTTTTTTCAAATTTGATAACTAGACCTCCTTCAAGCCTTATTGTTCAACTGACATGTTTGTTTAAATGGGGGATTGGCAATTTCTAGCTCATACAAGTTTAAATACTCTATTTATGTTTTCAAAATGTATCCATTTATCTGAACCATCTTGAGGCCAAACATTGTCAAAAGAGATCGGGCTTGAAGTCAGGAACATAGAGGAAGAGTCTTCGTACCGTACAGTTTATGCTCGGTAACAAAACGTCCGAATTAGTAAGATTTAGTATTCAACTATAAGTGATTTGATATCACTCTGAACATAATATACAATACATGGCTGTAACGTCATCCTCAAAATTTTTGAAACTGGAATGGGCATATATGATCTCATTATATCTTTTCAATCAATTAGAAACATTTGAGACAAATGTTTAATATAAAGCATAATATATTGGGAACCATTTACATAAATGAATAAAACTAATTGTACGCTTCAGAATTCAATATATTATGTCATATTTGTAAAAAGTACATTTAAGCAATTTCAAATCTACCATGCACCAATGTCATGTTTGGTGATAGTTCAAACATTGACAACACTCATTCTACGAGAAAGCTTTTCATCAATTTTTGAACTGTTTTCTATGGAAGGAAATGGTCAGTTATGCTTCAGTATATATGTCACCGCAATCAATTTGTTACATATACACATGTCCAGACTCGGTATTCGTGTAGTTTTATACATGTACATTTATATACATTTAAATTAAGAAATAATTCATAGGAGCTTGAATATATCGTGATTTTACCACGGGTTGGCCCTTCATGACAAATATTTCACCCTGAGCCATAGCGAGGGGTAAAATATCGGCATAACGGGACAACCCAAGGTAAAATCACGATATATTCAAGTCCCACGAAATATTTCGATTCTAACAGGACAAATACGGCAATTCTTTTGGATCGAAGCGCTCTAGGTGAAGCGTTATTTGCCGTTCCCATAAATAAACGCACTATTAAATTAGCGTAAAAGAATAGAGAAAACTGAATAAGAATAGAATAGAATAGAATATCTTTTATTTCCATAAGAGGTACCCTCAAGGGGCATAGTGCATATACATTCATGACAATATATAGTTACAAACAATTACAAATACAATAAAGCAAAACAACAAAACAGTATGCTTTAAAAAGTTAGACATTTTAAATATTACTTACAGTATCCCAGTGTTATATTATAAATGTTTACTCAAGGCAGGTGTTTTGATAAGAAATAGCCAAGTTGTTTTAAAATATTAATAGACTCACAGTTTAATAGCCAAATAAATTTATTGACCATATCCAAGGAGTAAAAATTTTTACATTCTTTAAATATCAGATCAAATAACATGTCTCTATCCTTAGAGTATACAGGACATTCTATAAGGAAATGAAGTTCATCTTCCACTTTATTCAAATCGCATTTATCACAAATTCTTTGATGAACTTCTAATTTGGAATATCTCCCAGTTTCAATTTTAAGTCTATGAGATGAAATCCTGAATTTTGTGATAGCTTTTCTCAAATCAAAATTTTTCAAGATATTTAAATAATTTTCTTTACAAAATGATGTTTTAAACTGACAATATGTTCTTAGTTTTCCTTGGCTATTTTGGCTATAAGCATTTTCCCAAGATTTGCCATAGGATACTTTTAAACAATTAAGTAAACATTTTCTGAATTTGTATTTACTAAAATTAATGAAGTTACTAGGCAGGTCAATAATTTTACATAAGTGTCTGACACTGCTATACCAACTATTGTGATTTTTATCATCTAAATCTTTAGAGGTTTGTAAGGCTTTATATAATAAAGAGTCCTCAGGCATATTTTCAATTCTAAAATAATAATTCAGTAGATTTTTCACAATACTAATATAAATAGGAAATCTACCTAGTTCAGAGAGTACAGCAAAATTGCTGCTCTTTCTGTTTACACCCAAAATAAATTTTGTTATTTTCATGTGTAATCTATCTGGTTCAAGATCTGAATAAATTTTATCTAAGACTATATCATTTCTAAATTTACTACTCTTTGGGTTAAATGTACCCCAAATTTCAGAGGAATATAAAGAAATAGGTTTGATCATGTGATCAAATAGATGTAGACTGGTAGTAATTTTTGGATGTGAACGAATAACATCTTTGCATAATTTATAATA
Organism: Mytilus galloprovincialis; assembly: GCF_965363235.1. Classification (NCBI taxonomy): domain Eukaryota; kingdom Metazoa; phylum Mollusca; class Bivalvia; order Mytilida; family Mytilidae; genus Mytilus; species Mytilus galloprovincialis. The sequence goes on along the minus strand of NC_134838.1, from coordinate 61,999,952 downwards.
GCCTTTTAGACTCTTTTTGTACAATTCCTGTCTTGCATGAGAGAAGACTCCTGAAGCCGAAAATATAAGGCCTAAATACTTGTAGTGCTGTACACATTCCAGTTCAACTTGCTGAAGAGTAAATTTTTCATTGATAAGTCTACCTTGCTTATTAAATACTAAAATTTTTGTTTTATTGGTGTTTATGTTTAAGCACCAGTCAGAGCAAAACTTATCAACATTTTTTAACTTAGATTGAAGACCATATGATGTGGTAGAGAGCAAAACAATATCATCAGCATACATTAAACAATTAATATTAGTATCACCCAAAATCAGATCATCATCAACATTATCAATATATGATGGAAAGTCATTTATAAAAATTTTGAAAAGATTAGGGCTTAGGTTATCACCTTGTCGAACCCCTAATTTAACTCTAAAAGAGTCAGTTAAAAATTTCCCAGCTTTGACACAAGTTGAGCTAACATTGTACATGTTCTTTATAATGTTGTAAAAATTTCCTCCTAATCCCATCTGTAATAGCTTATATATAATACCACTATGTATGACTGAATCAAACGCCTTTTTAAAATCTATAAAACAGGCATACAATTTTTTACCTGTGGAAAGTACCGAGTCAATCAGATTTTTAAGCAAAAACATATGATCAGATGTTCTGGACTTTTTAACAAAGCCAAATTTGAAACTCAGTAATTAGACTGTTTTGTAATAAATATTTGTCAAGTCTATCATTTAAGATTGTATTAAAAAGTTTACCAATTGCACATGTAATTGAGATGCCTCTGTAGTTTGAGGGATCAGTTGGGTCCCCTGACTTAAAAAGGGGTAGAGTGTATCCTTCAGCCCAGCATTCGGGATATTTTCCTGTATTAAGACATAAATTAAATAATTTTCTATAACATGGAACTAAACTATTGGCACTTGCCTTTAGCATTTCATTAGTTATAAAATCTAAGCCACAAGCTTTATTGTTTTTCAGCTGTGATATAGCTTTAAGTATTTCGGTATCAGTTATTGCAAAATCAAGTTTAGAAGAAGTCGAGTGTTTCTCAATGCTTTCGACTAATTTTTCTATATATTCATTACGCTTTTTGAATCTATTATCTAAAGAATTAAGTGACTTAAAATGATCTAACCAAATATCAGCAGCAATATTTTCTGAGGGATCACAACTATCGGATTCCTTGAGTTTTCTAACCAAATCCCAGTAGACCTGAGGATTATTACACTCTAGATTATCTAACTGATTTAAAATGTCTTCTCGAAATTTTCTTTTTTTATACTTTCTACTTTTATTATATTGTCTCAACAATTTATAGAATCTACCATGAATGTAAGGGTCATTTGGATACTTAGAATATAATTCAGCAAAAGATACAACATTCTTTCTCATTTTTATAAGGTCTATATCAAAAAACTTTTTATTTGTGTATATTTTTCTTGAAGATTTTTTCGGTGGAGAGGGACGCCTCAAACATTTTTTAGAGGCTGTTAATAAAATTTCATTAAGCTTCACAGCCAGCTCATTAATATCAGAGCTGGTATCAAAATGTGAAATAAGATTTTTGCTGTCTTTATCTTGCAGAGCTGATTGAAAGGCCTGAGGGGAGTTTTCCTGCCATTTGAATTTACTACCCATGACTTTAGAATTCGGCTGTGGAATTATATCAAGGAAATGATGGCTAAGAATTTTCCATGATAATTTACAGTGACAGTCACTTAAAGTTGGGTTAAAAGTTGAAACATTAAAATACAAAATGTTTTGCATCAAACTATCTGAAGCCAGTAAATAATCGACAACACTGGTACCCATGTGATTATAGCATGTATATTTACCTAAAGAATCACCCAAAGTTCTACCGTTTAACAAACGAATTTGGTTCCCCAGGCATAATTCAATCAGCTCTTTACCTCTAGTATCGACTGTTGTATCTCTGCTGTTTCTAACATTTAAATTGAAATCAACTGGATAATTATCATTACTAATTGGAAGATGATCTGTACTGTCCGAGGACACAAAGTCTAATAGATTACCACAACGTGCATTAAAATCCCCACAAAGTAGGACATCACCCTTAGACTTAAAATGTAATATGTCCTTTTCTAACAGCTGAAGTATATCAGTGGACAGATTTTTAGTATAAATGGATTGGGCTGGTGGATCATATGCCAAGCATAAATATAAATCATGATTAAAGTTAAAATAAGATTTATCAAATTTCATCCACTGAAAGTCTTTTTGTGAGTTCACTAGCAAAGAAATATGAGGCTTTAGGGCCTGTTTGATAAATATAGCTAACCCTCCAAAATATCTACCGTTGCCAGAAATGGGTCGACAAACAGGGTAGTATTTATAACCATCTATAGAGAGGGGGGTATTATACCCTATGTGTGTTTCCGCTAGGAGAATAATATCATATGCTTTGATCTCGGACAGAAACATATCATCGTCCAATTTGTTCATACCACCATGCACTATGCCTCCAACATTCCAGAAGCAAAATTTAAGATCTTTCTTTAATTTTGGTTTACTAGAATTACATGCATTACCTTGAGATCTTGATGGAACAGATCTATTAGCTTTACTATGACACATAATAACAAGATGTTAAAATACAAATAAAAATATAAGGTAATGCTCTTACAATAAAATTGAGCAGTTATAGATAAACAATGTTCTATTGCTACAGGGTGTCTAGACAACACAAACTGCTGTATATCAAGTGTATATTTAACTTTTTATAATACTTGTTTGGTCTTAAATATTAAGTTATTTGGAGTAAAAGATATTCAAACTTTCTAATTTTTTTTTTAACAAATACTAAAAACAAAACAGAAGGCAAAACCAAAAAAAACAAACAAATTCAAATTAAAGCTTAGACTTTCTATGTACTCTAAATGAAAACAAAATTTTCTATAGGCACAGATAACTCAAAAAGTGAGTGTTTTTTTTTTTTGAGAATTTACAAAAGTAAGATATTTGTACTAAAAATGAGACAGTGTACAAAATTTAGTAATCAACCACTTGATTTGTATGGGTCAATTTACTATTTTATGACAGTTTTTGCAAAAATAAAATAAAAAATCAACATAAAGGCAAAAGGTCAACTTAGTTCCATCTGTCACCCCAATAGTCTCCATAATAGTAGCCGTATCTTTGGTTGTTATAATTGTAAGGTTTTTTGGAACTCTTCGTCGATGGTTGACAGTTAAGTATTTCTTCACATGACCGCTTAATGTTTGATGCGAGACGGGCAACACCTTGATCTGTTAAATGGAAGCCGTCGTCTTTTATAAACCTATCAATAGGTTTTCCTCTTGTTGCTAGGTTGTCGTTGTCGCATAGAGAGACGAAATTGTATTTTATAAAATGATTCCTCACAAGGGCATTGACTAAGTGCACTTGGTTGTTATAAGTGTCTTTGTCTTTTCTAACGGTGGCAAGCGAGATCACAACTTTGCAAGAAAGCCACTTTTTATTGGTAGTTTGAACAATGTTGTCCAATTTTGTAACACAATTATCTGCTGAGTTATCCTTTAAACTGTTTGTCAATGAATGTAATACAATAACATTAGGTGCTGGAGATAATTTGAGTTCCTCTATAGTTTTTGCTGTGTCTTCTAAGTGGAAAGCTGTGTATTTAGTTGTGGTGAAATTCTTGGATAAGAAATTTGTGTTTAAACGACTTGTATTAGAGGTTCCCACAATAATGACTTTAGGTTTCTGATTGACATCTGACTTTGGTTTATTCACCGTATCGAGGTTCTTGTTTTTAGGAATTGTTTCCACCTTATTTGGGGATTTATTTACATCCTTAGCTTTTGATGTAGAAGCTACATTTTGGAAATTATCATAAGAATCATAGCTTCTTTGAGGTAGTGATTGCATCTTTATGGATATAATTGCGTCTTGCTGTTGGTCAATTGTTTCTCTAAGTGCCTTCGCTGTCCCTTCAAGCCGTTCTATTTCTTCATTCTTACTTTTAATGATATAACGAAGGTGGTCAATTTCGGCTTGACAGTCGTTCTGAGTTCCACTGAGTTTGACTTTAAGATTTTGATTATCTTGTCTGAGATGACTTATTTCAGATTTTGACATTTCTAACTTTAATTCGTAGTCTGATCTTAAATGTTGTATGCTGTTGTTTAATGTTTCTATCTTTAATTGTGAAGCATCAATCCTACTCTTTAATTTAACGTTTTCTGATTCTAAACTTGTTTGACCCTTTTTTTCTAATGTAGCATTAACCTGCTTGTTTTGAATTTCAGCCATACATTGCTTTAGCATGATTGATTGCTCTTCTAATGCCATTGTGTGAGTTTTTATTACTACAGAAAGTTTTTCATTAACATTCTTTATTAATACTGTTTCAATTTTGTCAATGGCTTTGACACAGTTGTCTTCTAGGATAGAAATTGAGTCGGGTGACTGTATTGAAGTGTTTAATGTTGAATCATTCACTTGTGTTGACTGTTCTAATGTTTGAAGTAATTGGGATTCCTTCACATTTGTTGTATCTGAAGATTTTATTATGTCAGAGTTTTTGACAATTTTGTTTTGTACTGTTTTCAATACAGTTTCCTCTTGATCAATATTAACATTGTTATTTGGGTCATCGGAATAAGTGACATGCTTAAACTATTTGCAATAACATATTTAGATAGGTTTGATGAATCGAAAAGACTATTTTACTGATATCTCTTATATGTATACAAAAAAATGACTTATATAACACATTTTAGCATAGTTTGTACAAATAATACACGATGGTCTTGATGTATAGATTCTGCGTACTGATGTTGTTTATCATCTTAACAACGTGTTTTATAGTTTTTTCATTTGTCTTTGTTCTATTATTAATATTACTTTTACTGTTGAATGGTTTTATGTGATATCCGTTTGACGTGGCTCGGTACTTATACATTTTTATTGATTTTCCTCTAAGTTTAGTATTTTTGTGATTTTACTTTTTGTTTAAGTTTCCTTGATGATTTTCGGTTTTACGAGCGTGTATTTTCCCGTAAAATCCTAATAATCTGACGTCATTGTTCTATGACGTCGAGTAGCTCATTCATAAAAAAACATATGAAGTGGGAGTACGATCGGAATACCCAAACAATATATTCACATTTTGTGTGTGTACTCAAAGCGTTTGGAGGACGTCATGTTAGAATTGACGTTAGACCCCATGCCAGATAGACAGCTCACATTTGTATTTCAAGTCATATGATCTAGAGTATTCTACTTACCTTCTAAATAAAACTTTTTGCTGTTTTTTAGAAGCTGAACGGATCATATCTACCATCAGACAATCTATCAAACTGCAAAATTAAGTTTTGTAAGTTTATATAAAAAAGAGAGTTTAAGACAAGAACACATATTATTATAATTTAATTTTGGATGTAACACGTCTTCTGATTGGCTGACGTTATTTTGTTATCAGCCCATAAACATAATTTAGTCATGTGACCGTGACGTCATCAACGTTTTGTCATGGTTTTCTACGGTTTTAAATGGAATTTAGAATTAAATTATAAGAAATGACTTTAATATTTTTTCTGTCTATTCGAAATAACATAAAATATGTGGTGCACACTGTTAGATAACCCGATACGCGCGTTATTCAGTGTGCACCAAATTTTTTATGTTATTTCTTCATAGACAGAAAAAAATATAGCAGTCAATCCTTAAATGTCTGCTCAAAGTGTGCACCTTTTCAATTGTTTTTTTGAGAGTTAAAACTTTAAAAAAGACGTCCTTGTTTTAGTGGTTACAAATTCAAGTTTTCAAAACGTCTATTTATCAATTGTCAGCGACTTTGAGAATAAACACATTCTTAATGATGAAAATTGAAGTCGTATATCTATTCACAAATCATTTGTATTGTTCACTGTCTCTTCAATGGAACAATCGAAAACAATTGTCACAACATGATAAATTCCCGTCCAAGCAGCTGCCTGCATGTTGTGTTAGTATTTTTTCCTATTACATCTTTATCACATGCTTATAACTAAATGATAATCGTATTTGAAAGATTTGTATTATACACAAAAAGTAAAATAGATGGTTTCGGAAAACTACTTCGTATTCAATGTATACTTACTCGAAGAAGAGTCTCATATTTCCCATCAGTGAAATTATCAGAACTGATGAAAAATGTGCTCTGAAATGACAAATCATTATTAGTTTTAATGATATTCCTTTCCCATGTGGTCTTGTCCAGTTTACAGATAGAGAATAGTATGTAAAAAAGTAATTAATTTGAAAACAACATTACAGAATAATAATGTGATTGAGAACGAAGAATATGAAATTATGAACACTAATTGATATTAAATAAAAATGGCTTATAAGTGAAAGTAAACAGAAATGTAAACCCTCCACCAAGGCGCTGTTGCATCGATATGCATTTAATATAATTATATTGGCATGAGTATCGAAATTGTAAAGGAAGAGGTTTAAAAGAGGCAATAATTGGTTCTGAAATGCTAAATTTAGCAGAATTCCTAAATTATGTAGATTTTTGATAATTGAACACAATAACGTATTATGATAGCTTCCATTTAGAAATTTCAGTTGAAATGTCATAATACTATCATTATGTTGAATGTGATCTAAAATTACTATTTGATATATAGATTTAAGAATGGACATGAGAGCGAGCCAAAGAACATCCAGCCGACCAAAGAACAGAAAAAACTTGATTAAAATCTTTTATTGTTAAAATCAGACAAACATATTTGAAACAAATTTTCAGCTCAATAACGTCAACTCAAAAAACAATGGTCATTAATGGGTCTGCAACACAGCGAAAAATGTGGTAGCATTAGATGAGAATATGTGTTTAAGCATCATCTAAAACATTTTACTGAAATAATCATTTTCGAACATGCCGTATTGCAGCAAGTTTCGTTTTCCTTATTTGATGATTTGAAATCCTTTTTTTTCAAGGGGTAAAATTGTGGTATTCTGATGACCACATATTACTGTATATGTATGGTGTTTGCTTGAATGATGTTGCTTTATTTGATAAATTTATGATTAATTCTTTAGGTTTTACTCTATTATCTTTTTTACATTTTTACTGAAATAATCATTTTCGACCATGCCGTATTGCAGCAAGTTTCGTTTTCCTTATTTGATGATTTTGAAATCCTTTTTTTCAAAAGGTACAATTGTGGTATTCTGAAGACCACATATTACTGTATATGTATGTTGTTTGCTTGGATGATGTTGCTTTATTTGATAAATTTAGGAATAATTCTATTATCTTTTTTACATTTTTTACATTGTTTTGTCATTTTTTGTGGTTGTAAATATTGAAAGCAATTAATTTTACTTACTTTTCTTGAATTGTCAGAATATTTGGGCGGTCAAGTGTCTGGACTAATGACGTCAGAAAATGTTTATTCGACAACAAAATTTCCAAATTGTCCATTGCAGTCTTAATTCCGTCATTTCTTTTATCTGATATCTAAATGACGAGAAACATATTTTCAATATTTGCATGTGTGCATTTACAAGCCGTATTTGTAAATAGAGGCGACTTTTCACACTGATCTTCAAAATTTATAATCTATTTTGAATAATTCAAAATAAAAACACCCGATTGCATGAACTCTTCATATATAAAGTTGGTGCTGTGATAAAGCAGTCTAATTTTTTCTTGTTTTACTCAATATAATCAAACGTAACTGCCTGATTAAACTTTTGTAGGCACGTCTTGTGTACATAATTAAATCCTGGTGTCTATAAACAGTGTGTTGTCAATGCCAAAAAGCTTTAAAAACAAAAAAATATTATTTTTTTAGAAAAATGTAACTTGAAAATGATTAAATATAAAACAACTGGTGAAAGTTACCTCTAAATTCTGAAGTAAAGGATTGATTGTTATATCTTGGTTTGGAAAGAGCTGACGAAAAACATACGTCTGGTAGTCACAAAATGGTACCTTTGAGGTGAAAAGGTCAGATTTGATACTTCTCATTGTCATCTGAGCATCTGCAAATTCTAACAAAGAAATAGAAAATATTTGAAAGTAAAACAATAATACAATTCAGAATTTTTTAAAAATCGTTAAGAAATGTTCCAAGTGCTTCTTGGTCAAATACCACAGCTTGTCAACATATGCAGTTTTGGGGATGATAAGTTTAAATCAAACTTACAAAGTACAACGTTTCATTATTTCTTAACATTATTTATCGAATATTACTAATTAAATTTGCACACCAATACTGTTGTGATGAGATTTTTGGAAGTCACAACAGCATATTGCACAGGGCATACTATTCCAACATGTGACTAAAACGAAATTCTAAATATTCCCAATTTCCGTTCTTCATGAAAAATCCGCAATAGTTGTTGATAACAATTGTACCGTTGGTTGAGGTCAATATTATGTTATATCGACCAAGGACTTCGTCCTCAGTCAATATGCTTTTCTTGTTTCGATATAACTGCCTATCGACCACATACAAAGGCTTTATTGTATTGTAATACATAGAATTAAGGCATCTGAGTTCATTTGGACATTTTGCATATCTCTTATTGAATTATGTGTCGATTTTACCAGTAAATAACATCAAAATGATGTATCTTGTTTTGGTGGTTGATTGTGAAATAAAAATTTTAATGGTTGTTAATTAGAAAAAAATCGTGGTCACACCATCATCTTTTCTTCTTTATTATATTTTTATCATAAGCAACTGCTATCAGTCCATATCACAAGAGGCCATCCCTAGTTTGTGTTGCTTATAATTTGATATGAAATTTCACGTTGTTTTTGAAACATATATTGTAAGCATATAAGTGTCCATTTCAAGTCTTCAAAACCTTATCTAACAATCTGCATGTCACTGGTAGAGGGAACTGTAAACCGCCTAGAACACCTGATTTCTCTTTTAGCTCATAATGGTGTTTGAGTAGTAACACAGGTTTGTGAAGAAGTTTAAAGACTTTCATCTGGTTGTGGGTTTGTTAATTTTTATCAATGGTTCTTACTTTGATTTGACCTACATTTACCTTTTTTTAAATGAACATAACTTATTGGATTTAAATAGAACAAAAATAGCGCCAGCACAAAAGTGAGACACACGCAACCGGACAAGAAACATGAATGCTTCACACTGAGGTATTTCAGAAAGTTTTTATATATATTGACATTCTAGAGAAATCAGTTGTTTTCCTTCATTGTAATAAGATTAACGGTACCAATTTTCCTGCACAAGATGCGCATTTCGACAAGTGACAGTCCTGTGGTAAGTCTCATAGACTGATGCTACCATCGTTAAAACACAGGACAGGGTTATTTTTACATCTTTGTACTTATTGAATGAAACATGTACATGTTTATTAGGATACATAAACACAATGAATGCAAATAAAACCTTGAGTTCACCAATCAAATTATCTCAGAAATTTCTTCAACTTGAATTTACATAATATCGGGGCAATCTCGATACGTAACGTAAACTTTGGAATAAAGTATCGGCTTTGCTTATTGTTGAAGGCCGTATGGTAACCTATAGTTGTTCATTTTTTTGCCTCTTATGAATAGTTGTCTCATTGGCAATCATACCACATCTGTTTTTATATCATCTGCTAAATGTGTACTTGATTATTTTTACAAAGCAATGTTTTGTTTACAATTATTTCATGACAGTCGGCTCTCTTCGAAAGTTTTAAATGGACCATCATTGTTTAAGAACTACTATATTAGAATATTAAGCATTAGAAAAATCCGTATTTACAGACGAAACGCGCGTCTGGCGTACTAAATTATAATCCTGGTACCTTTGATAACTATTAGTTTGTATGTATTTGCAATGTAGACATTTAAAGTGTTTGCACTTGATCTACCACTTTTGAATACTTTACAGTTGATCAACGGATGTGAAAACAAATACACATTTTTAGGCCTAATTTACCATTGCCAATTTCCCTTTTACATAATTAATATTATCAATACCTTCTCTGCTAGCTTTTCGCACCATTTCTTCACGTGTCATTAATTCCATTTTGAATTCCTTTATGGCTTTTCTTTTTTTCTTTCTTAAAACCACAACAGACAATATACCGATTACAACAGCAATAACCAATGCTGCAGCCAAAACACCAACTATAATTGCCAATACTTGGACGTCTTCTTGGTACTGCAAGTCACCAATATAAACCTCTATTCTACCAACTTCAACCTGTAAAACTTTCATAACTTATGCAACATCCTTCTAGACCTGTGTCAACGGTTGAGATTGCTTCACATTAGATATAAAAAAAATATTCCCTTTAATAATAGACACAAATATTTCGCTTTACAATAAATAAGTGGTTTAATTTGAATCTATAAGCATTTCAACAATTCAACTGTTCTCTTGCAAATGTTCAATGCAGAACGAGTATTTTTAATTTCAAACTATCGGCTAAATGATTGTAGTTACATGGAAAATTAACAAAAACAGTTTTCATGCTACCACCATATTATAATAGTTGCAGATTAAACATGAACTCATTTCTTTTCATAGAAATCCATTTTGACAGAGTAACTGACGGATGGAGTCAATTGTTTATTAGATTTGTTTCGCTGTTGATATGGTAGGTAATAAAATACAATTTACTTATAATTTATTAATATAGGAAGAACTAGATGTATCAAAGCGACACAATAAGCCCCGTCTCAAAAAGTTGAAAAATCTGAAATTTCAAAAACACATGTGGACAAAAACATGATGGTAGTCTCATATAAATAAAAAATCAGCTCAAAATCTGGAGGCGTTTAGAAAAAAAGTCCTTATAAACGTGATTTTCAACAATTTTTAAAAAGTTTTAACCCTTACTTTTGTCAAGGGTTAAGGAACAAAACTTAAACTTGATATGTAACTCATCATGAGTAACTCACATACCAAAATTCAGCCCAATATCTGAAAGCGTTTAGAAACAAAGTCCGTATAACTGTGATTTTCAACAATTTATCATAGTCCAAAGCCCGTAATTTCGACAAAAATTAGTGGAGCGGAACGAAACTTAAACTTGATCTGTAACTCATCACGGTTAACTCAAATACCAAAATTCAGCCCAATATTTGAAGGCGTTTAGAAAAAAAATCCGTATAATGGTTTGTTGTGGAATGACGGAATGACGGAATGACAGAATGACGGAATTTCAGAATGACGGTATGACAGAATTTCAGAATGACGGTATGACAGAATTTCGGAATGACGGAACTACGGACAAGGGTAAATCTATATGGCAACGACAACTTCGTTGCGGGGCCATAAAAAAGTAATGGATTACTAAACTATTTCTAGAAATATTGCATGAACAATTGAGATCCGAAAAGGTAGATTTCTAATGATCTTTCTTAGTTAATATAGACAATTGTCAAACATTGAAAAGACTATTTTCATTTATACTTACAATAACATGAACTGTATTTACATCTGACTTATTTGTTCGAGGAACGTTTTTTGGTGGAACACATTTAATAAAATCCATTGTTATGTCAGATATTTCAGAGATGAGGCATTTTCCATCCAAACCAACTAGTATGTTGTAATCGTCAAATCTAGCTCCATTTAAAATATTTTTACCCTATAAGGACAAATCAAAATGGAAACATAGCATTACAAAAATAAGTACGTTTCTTGATATGAAATTGTTTTGATTTAAACACAAATCCCGTAAATTGAAATCAAAAAGAAGAAGAGGTTTTGTGACATTAAATTAGACTTTATATACTAGCATTTGGAAACTTCCGATAAAATGTCACCTTCTTGTAGAAATGTTGGTTTTGTTTCTGTGGGGGGTATGAAGGACAGCATATATGTTCTAGTAGTTGAACCTTGAAAAATTTTGAATAAATCTTGAAAAGTCATTAAGTATCGCAAAATTGATTTCAGGTCAAATTTTACTAAGGAGTGGGAGGGGGACTTATATTTTCGATATAATTATCATCAGAAAATTAGAAAAAAGGTGTGATATAAATCATGTTAATCCGGAAGCACAGACTACTGAGTAGATGAGGACTATAATGTTTTCATATGTATTTGTATCAATGTTTAAGGGCATACGATACAGTTTTGATCCCGTATTTACAAGTTGATCAAAATTTGCATATAGGCTATTTCTTACCTGATTAAGTCAAATATTTAATAAAAATTATACCTTCATGTGCTACTTTTTGAGTTAATTTAGGTCGAAATTTTGTGTATTTGCTCAAAATTCGGATTTGTCGCCGTATTTTCCTTTTCGAAAGAAAGACATAACTTTTTTGTTTTAAAAGATAAGCACAAATTGTTTTTTGTTAAATAATTTGTAATTTCTGTATTTTATAAGTATTCTAAAAATTTATGCATTTTTTGTTCAGAAATAACTCATATTTATCAAATGGTCATAAATTGAGAAAAAAACGTAATTTTTTGCTGTATATTTATCAAAATTAAAAAAAAATGCACTATTTACAGTTTTATAAAATTTGGTCCACATAATCTCCGTGCCAAATGAAACAAAATGTTGGTTTGAAGAATGGGGGTCAATGCAATCGTTTTCAAATTAAATCAGTTTGAATGATAAAAATCAGTCAAAAAATGCATCTTTTCCCGATATGTCACAGTTTGACGTCGCGAAAATAACATTTTACGTTAGCAACGTCATTACCTCCCCTGTAACTGTATCGTATGCCCTTAAAAATGGCTATACATTTGAAATAAGAAAAAAATGTTTCACCTTCTAATACTCCGCAGTCTTATATCTAAAGAGGGGATTCAAAATAGAAATAGGTTCATAACAATAAAGGCAAAAGTACTATACCGCCTTTCAATAGTCATAAATCGTTTAAACTGAAACAAATCCGGGTCAAAAACCAAAACCGAGGAATACACATTTCTTTGATAGTCTAACTTGATTACGAATGATTCAAAATCAGTTTACTTTAATAATTAAAAAAAATAACATGTTATTATTTCAAGAGTCAAATAATACTCAGGAACTCTTTATTAATTTATGAAACTGTTTATGTTGATACGTGATTTTGTTTAACGTACCTTGATTGTAATGGAAGATTCCTTGTCATACTTAATCACACCATCGAATCTTTCGAAAGAAGGATCATCAACATAATTAATTTCAAAAGCACGTGCTATTCCGTCAAAATTAACAATAACAGTTTGGACATTTTGCTGATTTGGTAATTTTTCAGGTGTTTGGCAAACAGCTTGCTTATCAGAAGGTACTTCACAAGGGTCATCCTAAAAATACAGGAAAATGAAAGTACAGATATGGATTTTTTCGCTTTGCAACCCTCTCTTTAAACATGGTTTCATTCAATTTGCGACGATTGAATGACTAAATAAGGTATATGTCTATGAAAATTACTTATCAAGTTCATATAACTTGTGGTTGATCTTTTTCATGTGAGGAAGTTGTTGAACGTGCGAAGGAGACTTTGAGATGCAGACAATTGATTAAAGGGATGTTACATAACAATATGGCTGTATAATTTGAACTATGTTAATCCATTGCTTCCTAACAAGTTTTTTTATATCAAAATTATAGATGAGAGAGCTGTGTTTGCCTAAATGTTCGAATACTTATTGTTTCTTGTTCTTACAAAAATATTGTCAAGCAAGTAAAACCAATTATTTACTACATTTAAAAAAAAAACAAGCTGAATTTCACTGAAAGCTACCAAAGAAGTCTAAGTTAATGAGCATACGTTGAAAAGCAGGAGCAAACTGTGCTCGAAACTACAGTAAAAAAAAACTACGTTTTTTCTTTCCAAATTTGTGTTTTATCAATGTCAGTTGAACATGAATGCCATGTTTAAAAGATTTCAACTCGAACAAATCGAAAGGGCGTGTCGAATCATATCAAATGAACTTTATTGGTTTATTGCACAAATAAGAATTTTCTCACGGTACACGTTTATATAATTTATAAACAGCCTGTCAAAATTACACGGGTAGTACAGTATGCAATGAAAAGGATCACATTTAGCAGTCTTCGAGATTTGGCGGTGACCACCTTAATTACAATAGGGAATGCATATTTCCAGTTGTTTAGACAATTATATGGTCATTTTTATAAATTTCCTGTTTTTAGAATTTTCGAAAAACTAAGGATTTTCTTATTACAGGAATAGATTATTTGTGTTGACATGAATTATCATTGATATAGTTATAGTTATAAATTAACTGTTTACAAAATTTAGAATTTTTTGAAATAATAAGGCTTTTCTACCTCAGGCATAGATTACTTTAGCTGTATTTGGTAACACTTTAAGGAATTTTGGATCTCAACGCTCTTCAACTTTGTACTTTATTTGGCTTTTTTTTAATTTTTTTTAAAAACTTTTTTGGATTCGAGCGTCACTGATGAGTCTTTTGTAGACGAAACGCGCGTCTGGCGAATATACAAAATTTAGTCCTGGTATCTATGATGAGTTTTATTTACCTTAGACGTACTTGGCAAAACATTTTGGAATTTTGGGTCCTCATTGCTTTTCAACTTTGTACTTGTTTGGCTTTATAACTATTTTGATCTGAGCGTCACTGATGAGTCTTGTGTAGACGAAACGCACGTCTGGCATATTAAATTATAATCGTGGTACCTTTGATAACAATTAGAGTCATTATGTAATTCAGAGATTACTTGTTTGACTTTATAAATTTTTTGATATAAGCGTCACTGATGAGTCTATTAGAGGAAATGTATACATATGATCCACCGTATGTGGAATTTTAATATAAGGTGGATCATTTGTATACATTTTCTCTTATAGATTTGTTTTGATGATTTAACAAAATAATGATTTTACTATGCTTTTTAAAAACAAATATAATAAAAGTATGGGTCACCGTGCTATGTGTCAAGCTACAAGTCGTACACAATTACACAAATAAGAATAGATTGTCATAAAAAACGCTTTATAGATTTTATGATTTGCTTTAAGAAAATGAAAAAGAAAAAAAATATCACCGAACTTGTTTCCATGCTATTAGTAAATCAATAGAATATTCAAATCATAACATTATATTTTTTTTAGTAAGTGTTTTCTCACCTTGAATGGCTAATTTGAAAAATTGATTCTAAAAACACGAGTGTTTTGGAATTTGTTAAATCATTTTAGTTAGTGCAATTAATCTCTTACTTTCCTTTATGCAAATTAAAGTTTTTCCAATAAATTGCACATCTATGTACAAATTTGTAAATTTAGACTAAGAACTTGCCGATTGTGTACTGCGATTGTACAATCAAAGATGGCGGTATACCATGAATCTACTATAATATTATGACATTATGCTAGACAAAATAAAAAATGTGTTTTCTTAATTTATAAAAGAGTATACAATAAGGGGTAAATTAGAAATCACTTACCACTCTTTCGACAGTTATCTGTCCAACGTTATTGAAACCATCACCATTAATTGTAAATGTGGAGCCTCCACTAATGTATAAAATCACACAAATTTTATAAATTTACACTACTGAAATGACTCATGTATACTTTTAAGATGACAATTAACATGTGAAAAAAATCAAACATATAATAATGGAGCATTACTCCTTAGATTCTCAACTTAACCGGGTTAATTCAGTTCTATCTTATTATCTTTTAGATACTTGAAGTAGACGTTATAAGGTGTTTAACCGTATACCTATTTAATGAAACGTTATAAAGTCTTAACCTTATACAATTTTATGAAACAGTTGAGAACCTTAGATGAGTATTTTGAAGAACTATATTTTTAAAATCTGTAAAAAAAGTAAAATTACAAAATTACACAACGCCGAGGAAAGTAACATAGTTCTAAACAAAAAGTCCACAAGCAAATGGCAAAATCAAAAGCTCAAACACATAAATCGAATGAGTAAATCAATGTTTCTGTCACTTATATACGTCATCGTGTATTTTAAATTAACGAATACCAACCTCTCTATAATGTCTCATTCGAAATATCAATTGTTGGATCCGGTAAATACTGAAATGATCTTGTCAGTTGTAATGTTGTATAAGTATCTATAACAACCACCAGCTTTGTCAAGTTACGAGGTTCATTTGATTTACCAGTTTTGCACATTATTTTCGAATCATTTATATTTACACTATCAAGAATGCTGAAACAACGTGAAAACGCATTTCAAAAATGTTTTCAAACAACAATACAAAATAATTATATATAACAAACCGTTTGTCTCTGTATTTCATTAATATGTCTCGCAATTGTTATAACAACTGTTTTGGAATTCAACAGGACTGAAGTTATTTTAGATTAATCTCTCGTGTTAACAGAATTATGGTGGAGAGGAACGTATACAACTTGTATGTTTATATTTCATTTGACCTATTTACTGTTGTTTTACAGTTTAAATACATTTTGACTTTGACTATCGTCAGTACTATCGTCAGTACTATCGTCAAGATAATAGAAGTTAGTCCAGGTTAAAATTTCGCTTTAACTCTAAATTCGTTATTGAATTATTTGTCATATGAACTTTATTACTACATGTAGGTCAATGGAAATATGTGTTAGAATGTCGGCACAACCTAATGTTCCTATCGATTATTTTTTAAATTCTGAATTACTCATAGCTTCAGTTTTGTGTGATCGCGTGCGTGGTTTTTGTTGTTGTTATAAATCTTATTCATTTGGTGATTTCTTGTATTATCATCTGGATTTTGACCACCCCATTCAACTTGTATATTTCGGCATATACTCTCACTAAAATTTATACTCTTGGGAAAAACATTTTTTTTTATGTTCGTTTAGTATGGTTCAGCTGAAAATTTCGGCAATCGAATAACTCGGTTTTGGTTTGTGACCCGGATTTGTTGTTTTCTATCGATTTATGAGTTTGAACATCGGTATACTACTGTTGCCTTTATTTCTGAGTAACAAAATGTTATATAAAATGACAGATGATGAAATGAACATATGCTAAAAAAGTCGACTTGAATTGAGGAATGCTCATAATCAAATCATATGACTTTTGGGGCCCTTTATAGCTTGTTGTTGGGTGTGAGCCAATGCTCCATGTTGAAGGCCGAACCTTGACCTATAATGGTTTAGTTTTATGAAATGTTACTTGGATGGAGAGATGTCACATCGGCACTCATACCACATCTTTCTATATCTATATAATCAATTTCAAATAACCTGCATTCTATGCATCGGACGCTACTTTCATCACAGAATTCTATACTGTATCGGTCTGGTCCTTCAAACGTGATATTTTTGCCTGATATGGTAATGGTTGTATTTCCAGCTAAAATTCCCTTATTAGGATAAAAGTTCTGGATGTCACCTGGATTCTGAAATATCAATGGCGATTTAACTCTAGGAATCACTATAGGGAAAACAAAGTCTTGTAGCATTAATTATTTATTTGAATATATCTGACAGTTCAAATATGATTTTCATAGAATTGTTCAGTGAAAGAACAATACTTTGTGAATTAGATATAGATATGTTCAAATTTGTTATGCACACAATAGAATGTTTCGTATCATTTAACTTTGCTGTGTCATACAAAGGTAAATATTGATATAAGAGTGCATAATAGTTTATGAAAGCCATCCTTCCACATAAATGCAAATACATATTACTAATTTGCTGTCAATTAAATGTAAGAAAATAAATTTTGAAATTTAGTAGTAATAGACTGCATATGTTTATACTAAATACATTGTAAATCATATTAATCCACAAAATTTTGCAACATATAACATGTATAATAAGGAAACAAAATGACTAGCAACCACGTACAAGCAGTAAATAAAAAAATAAAATTATTGAAACAGTCATTTGAACAGATAAATAAACATCAAACATTACAGCTTGTGAACTAATGATTTAAATGTTTTCTTTCCTTTAGTGGGAGAAGTTACAAATCTATAATTCAGTCAGAAGATTAATATTCCGTTTGTATTTTAAGCATCTCTGTAAGCATATCACCATACTTTTGGTGCAATTATTAGTATGATCAATTTTAAATTAACATAAGGTGTCAAAATTTGCATATTAACAACGAACAACAAATATAACGCGAAGTATTCAATAGTCTATTCAAAATGTTACATATTGCATATTTTCGGGATTGTGAATATCTACAGAAACTATGACTATGCTACAAAGAATTTAGAGCAGCATACTAATAATTATTATTTTAAATTGATGATCAACATATCTCAATGCAGTTTTATTTTGACAAGAAATGTCGAAAATTTACAAAATTAACTTCCGTATACTTTGTCAATTTAATAAATGTTTGCATCCAATATATTTACCTTGTATGTAAAATATTTATTTTTCGTTATAGGGCTTGGACAACCTTTAAATGACATTTTTATTGTTCCATTATTCGGTTCTAAAACTTCTCCAGTTACACAACTGAACCTGCTAAAAAATATGAATATTGATTGAATAACACTGTTACACAATAAAAGACATTCCTTTGTATTATAACGAATTCAATCTTACTTTTGGTTAAACTATATATTTATAGAGTAATAAAGTACACTGTATACCGATATTCATCTAATTCTAAATTGTATTAAGTTTTATTGCATTCTCTAAATCCGTTTTTTTTCTGTTTTGCATCTCGGATTTGTTCCTGCGGTATCTGTTATCTGCACTTTTTTGTGTCTTGTGTGGTTTAGAGTGTAAACCTATACACTCTTTAAGTGAGATTAAAAAAGAAATATATAGGTGGTTCAGAAACCATTACGTTTTGTCAATTAGAGAACACTCTTACGTTTCTTGAATATATTTGAAACAAAGGAAAAGTGTTAATATATACATCAAAGGGACACCAAATCATTGACAAAAATAGCCAAATTATATTCTTGATGTCGGTATCATATTCCAAACTATTGCACTAATATTGTAAACTTACGAACTATCGTTTTCATCTGATTTGTCTGATCTGTCAGTGTCGTTACCTTCATCACTGAGAGGGAAAAAAGTATGCTGTATAGGTATTCTGAAATCTAATGTATTTTCAAGTGCAATATTTTAATTTCAGTAACGTAATTTCTTAATTGCTTCATTTTTAAATATCGTTCTATAGACGTTGTTTGTGCAAGCGTCCTTGTCTGTTTTTGTGTCAGATTTTTATTATCCCTGAGAATTTTTGATATCTGAACCGTGTTATTAAGAGTGTGTCATTCTTAAAATTGAGAATGGAAAAGAGTAAAGTGTCAACCCGACAAAAGAACAGAAAACAGATATAGTTCAGCAACGGTCTCCAGTACATCAAAAAACTCCTGCATCCGGATGCGGGCGTCAGCTGGGCTTAATGCAAAATGTGTTATAGTTCAGCGAAAATCGATTTCACATTAAACAATGAAACAATATTTAACAAAAGAGACTCTAAATGTAACAAAGAACAGAGGCTCCTGACTTGAGACAGGCGCAAAAATTGGACTCGCTTTTCAACTATTCACCCTTTAATGAAAACTGTTTCGAATACAAAACTCACATAAACAACTTAACGTACCATTAGTTTATATATATAGAGAAAGGAAATATGTTTATACATCAATGAGACAACATCTCTTTGACAAATAAATAGCTAAATTATAATATTGATGTTATTATCATATTTCAAAACTATTGAATTACTATGGTAAACTTACGAATTTTTTTCTTTTTCTTCTGTAATGTCAGTGCATTCAGCTTCATCAATGAAAAAATATTCCGGCTCATCGTCTTCGTTATTGACAGTTACAGTTATTGATGTCCCTCCGTTGACTGGTCCACTTACAGGATATATCTGAAAATGTATAAATGTTATCTTCATTGATAAAAAAGGTGTATGATAATGCTACTTGTATATTTCTTTTAACCGATTGTTACCTGGTGTTAACAACATTTATCTACAAGACCTAGTTATTTTAAAATTTTATGTTTCGTCTTCTATATAAGCAACTGGACCACCACTGTTTTTGTTGCCGTTGTGTTTATCAGAATTTGGATTTTTGTGTAGTGTTTTGTGGGCTTTTGATTTGTCTTTACATAGTTTTCTGTTCTGTTAATGTATATAATTGTCTGGTTTCCTTCGACTTATGAGTTTAAGTTGTCTCCTTGATATATATTGCCTCTTGAATATTTTATAATATATCTTATATAAAACTCAAATCACATGTTTCAACATACTGTATGAAAATGTTGATAAAACATTTTCTATATATATATATGGTGTAAAAATTCAATATATACTTATCAGCAATAACAGTAGACGCGATTTAATCGTATTGAGAAAAAAAGATGATTAATTTACTTTTTACATTTTACTATGGCATACTGACACGTTAAATATAAAGAGTATCAAGGCTTCACATATACCTTTTCAACTGTCACGTTGTTATTCCTTTGACAGTTCTTAACATATTGTGAGTTGCTACAGTCTTCATATTTATGGAATCCATCACATGTGTATACTACAAATTCACAAAAACTAAATATATCGTACATTAGATCATAATTTTCATTTCGAATAAGATTTGACAAAAAAAAATATAGACCTTATTCTGTTTTCAAACAGCACACAGAATAAACTTTTTGAATAACAAATGTTTTTTCACACTATTTTAGATTTATGAATAATATCGGAATTACTCTAAACACTGAAAAAAAATACATGTTTTTTTTTCTTCATGTTTTCATGTTTTGTTTCAAGTTTTTTTTAACGAGTTTATATCTCTATCCGTTTTGCAATCTTAAATGGAATTTCAATATCATCAGCAAATTCGTTCTATCAAAGAAATGCATATTCAAGTAATATAACAAGGTTTGTTCTCGCTTTTCCGACATAATCTTATTTGCGATAAAAAAAAAAAATGCATTTTACCTGAACTTTCTAAAAATTTTGTATTCTGGCAACATTATAATTTTCTTGAATTTTGTGATGAACACAAAGATTTGCAGTACGATCATAGCTTCGTCGACTTTGAGACAACCTCCATGTTCAGTATGTTATATCTGTTTTTTTGTTATTATGGCGTTGTCAGTTTGTCGTCTAAAAAAATGTACTTATGAGTTTGAATGTACCTTTTGTATCTTTTGTCTCTCTATCATTAATAACAGCATTGACTTACAGGAACTTCATGTCCACATGTAATTACTAATATACTGTCATTTCTATTAAAAAATTATCTTGATGAGCGCCAAGGAGGTTAAACATTTACATTGTCCTTGTATTTTGCATTGACACGAAATGGTATTACAGAATGACAGGTTATTTTAGTGGTTTTTATAACAAACATGAACATGTTTAACCCCGCCACATTATTTATGTATGTGCCTGTCCCAAGTCAGGAGCCTGTAATTCAGTGGTTGTCGTTTGTTTATATGCTACATATTTGTTTTTCGTTCATATTGTTTTTTACATAAATAAGGCCGTTAGTTTTCTCGTTTGAATTGTTTTACATTGTCTTATCAGGGCCTATTATAGCTGACTATGCGGTATGGGCTTTGCTCATTGTTGAAGACCGTACGGTGACCTATAGTTGTTAATGTCTGTGTCATTTTGGTCTTTTGTTGATAGTTGTCTCATTGGCAATCATACTACATCTTCTTTTTTATATGATCGAAACAGAAAATGTACAGTAATACAAAATCAGTTATATCTAAGGAAATTGTCCAAAACATAACAAAAACCTATTACATTGTAATACACCATTATGCCGTAACAAGCTTGGACTTCTTTTGAGAACTTGACTGTACATTGACAAATTCTTTTAAATGGTAATGATAATGAATATTTGTATTTGTTTTTCATAGTTTAATTGGTAACAAAAATAGCGAACATATTGATATTAAATCAACGTTTTATGATTTTTATATGTTTTGCTGTTACACCATTGTCCAGGTTAACGGAGCGGTTGAGCGCCCACAAACTGCATATATTACGCCGTCACATTCTTTATTTGCCTGTCCCAAGTCAGGAGCATATAGTTCAAAAGTTATCGTTTGGTCATCTGTCATATTTGTATTTCGTTGATTGTTTTGTTATAATATAATGCCGGTAGTATCATTGCAACGCATTATTTCATAACTTGTATGTCATGGTCTTTTATATCCGACTATACTCTATACGGATTTCTCATTGTTGAAGGCCGTATGATGCTTATAATTGTTACCACCCATCATTTTTGTACATTAGTGGATAGTTCTTTCATTGGCAATCTTACCACAACTTCTCATTCCAATAGGAACAATATAAAACTTTTTTAGTTAGGGTGGTAATAGTCATGTTAATTTTTGTTTTATCATTTCGTGCAAAGCATAGCAATGTGTACAGAAATAGTCTAATCTTACCATTTAAAGTCACCTCATTGTCGAAGTACAAATTATTGAATTTTAGACGAACGATGTAAGGTTTTACTGATTCATTCAACTAAAATAGAGATAAATAAAGGTAACAGTAGTATACCGCTGTTCGAAAGTCATAAATCGATTGAAATAAAACAAATCCGGGTTACAAACTAAAACTGAGATAAACACAACTAAACAGCAGAAACACTGAAGTGCAACAAAAAAAGAACTGTACATCATCAATATTCGGCTGACAGCAATTTTTGTTAGGTTTAAAATCTGCAGCTACTTTGTATCATAAAGTTTTGATTGCTCAAAAGCAATCTTTGGTACCGTCTTGTTAAAAAGCAGTGGCTTCCAAAGATTTTTAATTGTTTAAATATAATCGTTGGCCAATTTGTTGAAATATGCGGTGTTTGCCTAGGAATATCATTTTTTTTGAATAAGTGATATTTATGTCGTCGAATGTTATTATAATGTAAATTTTTGTGGGTTTGTATTGCTACGTTTTTAGTCTTTTATGTTGTGTTTTGTTTACAATGGTGTGTTTGCTGGTATAATTCTTTTTTACCATGGCATCGTCAGTCTATTTTCGAATTATGAGTTTGAATGTCCATCTGGTGTGTGTGCCTCTCCTAAACTATTCGAACGTATGCCTTACAATGTCATCAAACACAAGTTTTCCTACTTACTTGAATTTACTAAAACGGTCTTTCAATAAGCAGTGTAGCAACTTATACATGTTATAATACTCCTTTCAGCAGTAAAATAATGTATATGGTAAATTTTGATAATCTTCTATGTAAAACAAGATTTTTTTTATATTCTTATGCAAGCAACTAACAATTTAAACCAACTTTGACTAAATCAATTATTACAGATATGTTTGCAATCCTAGAGATTAAAATATACACTTCATACCTTATGACAAACTTGACGAATGTATGGGAAGAGATTTTCGCCACGATGCAAAGTTTACTGTTACAAATTGTGACTTTGATGGAGAGTTGTCTCATTGGCACCACTCATCCCATATTTTCTTATATCAATGAATATAAACTGATCAGGTGTTCAGGAAGTATTACTGAATTTTCGAAAAAAACAAATTCATTCACATCTCAATGTCTAGTTACATCCCAATCTTTTCCTCGTGAAACCTTACTTTCTATCGTGACAGTGATTATAGAAATCAACGTAACGGGTAGAAAACGACGGCGACAGTCATATACTCAGTTAGAACAGGCATGTTTGTTGATGTGGTTCATAAGTGTTTCTCGTTTCATGTGTTTTTTATACAAATTAGACCGTTGGTTTTCCCGTTTGAATGGTTTTACGATTATAAATACTAGAAATTGTTGGGGCCCTTTATAGTTATCAAAGGTACCAGGATGTAATTCATTAAAGCTTGCTGTTCGTAATGAGGCAAAGTTCCGTGTTGATGGTTTATTTTTATAAATTGTGACTTGGATAGAGAGTTGTCTCATTGGCACTCATACCATATCTTCTTATATCCATGTAAATGCTTGGTCAAACAGGTTTTATTTCTAGATACTCTGTTAGATGACATGCTTATTTTTATGATAGTTATAATCTTTAAGTCTCACCTGAACTCCAATACACGTAAAATATGTATGGTTCCTACCCCACAGTACTTCTACAGTATTTACAATACTACCATCTTGACTTATTTCACATGTATAGTTTGATGAAGGCATGTTATCAGTCAACTACAAAATGAATATACTACATGTATATTGAATTAAAATATTTGATTTAGTTTATTATTATGATAAGTTCATTTAAGATTTCGAGCAGCTCATGGATTACTAGTATTTCTCCGAATATCAATATCACAAATGAATACAGTAAAAATTATATTTTAGCGGCATAATTGTTTTGAATAAAATTACAGTCGAATACTAAAAAAACAGACTTAGATTCCGTAAAAAGTGAAAATTGACAATTTTGTTCACAATCCAAAACAAGCTATAAGTTTACAAGTACAACCAATTGCATTGTGTGTATAGGCAAAGGTAATAATGTATCTTTGGTTAGCTTGCTTGCTAGCTGAACCGTATAGTTATTATTAGGCAAGGTATACTTGTACCCTCCTTTTGAAGTCCACTCTTAAATGAGGGTAGTTTACCTAACCTAATAATGACTTCACGGTTCAGCTAGCGAGCAAGGTTACCAAAGATATTACCTTTGCCTACACACTAAATGCAATCGGCTGTAATAGCATTGGATGTTGTCTACTGAATTATGAAATTTCTAAATAATACAGAAAATTGTAGCATTTATTTCATATAAGATTTTAGCAACATGCTCATTTAAATTTCCGTACATGGATTGAATAATTGTGTTTGCTTTAGCATCTTCTTTTTACCATAATGTCTATCTTTTCGTTGCTATATGTTTTTGTTGATATGTCTTGAAAGTCCGTGAAAAATACATGTAGAGCTTATAAATTATAAAACCTTTTAACCGAACCTAAAGTATACTTAAAAGTAAGACCATGAAAATCTGGTTTAAAGAAGATCACTTATTATTTTACTATGATCTTACATTGCTTTCAAATTCTCTCACTGGAATGGTTAAATTTTTATGTCGTTTAGCATGCAAGTCAAACTTCAAATTTGTTTCTAAGTGGGGACACAAATCGTCTTTCTGTAAATTAATATACATGAAAAAACAAAACAGTGAAATATTCGTTCAATCAGTTTAATTGAGGTCTGGAGCTGGCATTTCAATAACTGATAGTAGTCCTTTGTTAATTCATATTTCATTAACTTAATTTTTCATTATTTAACTTACGACAAACAGAACTAGTTCATTTATTCACCTCTTAGCTTCATCTTTTCCTCAGAAAGAACTTCCAATAAATTAATAAAATTATATCTGTCCAATTACAGGCGTTATTTTTTTTTTTTCTGATATAGTTTTCAATCGAATTGCCTTGATAACATGACTTCAACAACTGTTTCAATTTGTTTGCAGGGCAGTATCAATTATAAAATTGAGAATGGAAATGGGGAATGTGTCAAAGAAACAACAACCCGACCATAGAAAAAACAACAGCAGAAGATCACCAACAGGTGACTGTATTCGGTAATTTCCGATAAAAAATCCTAAGTTTACCGAATGAACCACCACCATCACATACATCAATCATCATCATCACCATCACTGATCATCACCTTCATCAACAAAAAACGTATCATGTTGTGACCACTGCATATAATGTTGTGACCACTTCATATAATGTTTTAACCACTTCATATAATGTTGTGACCACTTCATATAGTGTTGTGACCACTTCGTATAATGTTTTAACCACTTCATATAATGTTGTGACCACTGCAATGCATATAATGTTTGGACCACTGCGTATAAAGTTATGAGCACTTCATATAATGTTGTGACCACTGCAATGCATATAATGTTGTGACTACTGCAATGCATATAATGTTGTGACCACTGCAATGCATATAATGTTGTGACCACTGCATATAATGCTGATCATCAAAATAAGGCAGTCATGGCGTTCCATAAAATGACACAGAAATTAACAACGATAGGTCACCGTAAGGCCTTCAACAATTAGCATAGTCAGCTATAAAAGGCCCCGAAATGGCAACTGTAAAACAATTCATATGAGAAAACTAACGGCATAATTCATATGCAAAAAAACGAACAAAAAACAAATACATAACACATTAACAAACGACAACTGAATTACAGGCTCCTGACTTGGGACAGGCAAATACATGCAGAATGTGGGGGTTGAACATGTTAGCGGGATCCTAACCCTCCCTTTTACCCGGGACAGTGGTGTAACAGTGTAACATAAGAACGAACAATCAGTTGAAAAAGGCTTGACTCATCAGAGATGGATACAAACAAAAATACTACACAGAGTGGACGTGGCCGGGTATTTGTATATCCCAACAACAAAAAGCCACTTAGTACAGATTTGAGAGTACTCACAGTTACTGACAGCTAGTTCAAAGCCACTCACAACTAATTAAAAAAAAATCATGCATCTAAGACATGTTGTCAAATGTTAAGACTCCTTGTTTTTTTCCTACAATAAAGGGCAAACTATTTCCCCCATAACAACCTTTTTCACATAAGACTGCAATAACTCACGAAAGGTCATTAACCAATATCTAGATAGAATCTAAATGTCTTTCTTTCGATTTGAGACCCAAATTATACAAACGCAAATATTAGGTAAAAGTCCGAGTCAGCCTTTTCCCGCCATGAAAAAACAGCTAACAGTTTCTATATCACGAAACTGTATATGCACGCTGAATACATAGTCCATACTATGTATCATAAAACATTCAAGCTCGAACTGGTACCAATTCAGAACTGGCCACTCAGGATAGACATGAGATGGTCTCAACAGAACTTCCTGCGGTACTGCAGGAAAGTAAAAACCTAATATGATCCGACGTACAATTACGGAAAACGATCATAACCCCTTAATCTTGTCAGATCCCGACATCCTTTTTGACTATGACGAATGATTTTCTTACAAAATAATAAGCAAATAGAATCAAGTAATCAAAATAAATGTTGATCTTTATCCAAATAAAGTCAAAAGTTAAATGCATTCCAGGCGAATAACTAATCGCAGGTATTGATAATTCAATTTTCACACTGCTGGTGTCTGAATATTTAGATAAAAGTTGATGAAAAATTAGCATTAACATATATAGTTCTCGAAAGTATGATTCAGCAAGCAAATCCATCGGCTTGTTTGTCTCCTCTTTTTTGTCCAAAAAGTTATAGATCCGCCTGTTCTGGTAATTCTGAAAAGATACATAAAACAACAGCAGACAAAAGAAATGTTATTAGATGGAAGATTGTAAGGGTAGGTGGGGGTGGGTTTTTGAAAATTTTACATATTATCTACAAGAGTGGCTAGTGCAATGTAATGGTGAGAATCATGTGACGTTGATTAGCGGGAAACGAGAACCGGATCCGAATGATGCAGTAATCATTTCTCCTTCATTAAATTAGTTTATCTTATAAATGAGATAAACCGTATTAATCAAAGAATCAAGTGTCAGGCAAAAACATAACAAACAAATAATTAATGTGGAAATAACGGTCACAGTTCACTTTGAATGACGAGGTCTGACATAATTACAGAATGCCGACATGATTGATTTAACTGACAAATCTGTGCACCATTGGTAGCAATTGATGCTCAAGTTCCTCAAGGTTCAGCCTAAAGAGAACGAGGGTTATGATCCCCAAATACGTCGGGTCCTAATCGCATCACCCCCTGGTTTCAGGGGAGTAAGAATTAGCAGTTTCTATATCATGTATATATCATAAAACTCTATATAGTCCATACTATGTATCATAAAACATTCAAGCTCGAACTGGTAACAATTTAGAACCGGCCACTAAGGGTAGACATGAGATGGTCTCAACAGAACTTCCTGCGGTACCGCGGGAAAGTAAAAACCTAGAATGATCCGACGTACAATTACGGAAAGCGATCATAACCCCTTAACACATGGCAAGAGTAAAATCTCTTTGTTCTTACTGTGTTATAATCTGGATAATGCACAGCAAAGGTGTGCATTAACTACCTCAGATATACTGCACAGTTCAAATCTATTTTTATCTTAGGGGCGGTTCCTGGATTTTAAAAGGGGCGTCATTCTATCAAATTAAAAAAAATATCACCGACAGTAGCGAGACTAAAGACAAAATTGACTATTTTAAGCTAAAACACGATACTTTGTCCAATCCAAGGGTTAAAGACCTGTTCGCCCCCACCCCCGAATCCGCCATCTGCCTTGAAATTACGACAAAGTTGAACTTCGTACAAACATCGTAGTTTCAAAATAGGAAAACGAAAGGTTTCTCATTCCTTTTTTTTTTTTTTATCTAAGCTGGGACATAATCTATTTAATTATATTTTGTGTACAACGTAAATCTAAATCAGTGTTTTAAAGTTAGAAAGATAGTTAAAACAATTTTTGGTAATTTTTGCCAAAAAAGAAATGTATCTAAGAATATCCGAATAAAAGAAATCTGATTTGGATTAGTTTCAGACTCAATGGAATTATAACGACTTTTTGGATAGCTATTCCTATAAAAGGACTATTTTTGGATCGAATTTAATGAGGATCATATTTAAGCTAGTTTAAAAACGGGGATTAGCTGGAAAGGGGGTGGGGGGGGGGGGTGGGGTAAAGGTTTTAAAAGAGAAATGTATTTTCTGTTTATTTAACATTTAAAATTTAGGTAATATAACATCTTCCTCGGTTCTTTTTCTCTCTAAGCATATCATTGAGGGAAAGAAATTCAAAAGCAATTAATCTAATTTAAACTCAATAACCCTTGCAGTTATTTTTCTTTTCATACACCTATTTGAAAGTACACAATTTGTCAAAGTCTTAATCGTCACCAATTAAATAAAAATTGGGAATAAATTTAACGGAAACGATAAAAATAAATATACCATTAAATCGCTATTTTAGAATGAGTCTAAATATAAAAAAAATTATTAATTTTAAACTTACCATAGTCGTATTTCCCCTACAAGAAACTTTCCTAGGATCAGTGGATTGCGGAATAACGTCCACATTTCTAAAACGTTCACGTAAATTGATTGCGTCATGTGTTAAAACAGTTATTGGCCAATCAAATCGGTATATGTAATTTAATCTGCACAGCACGAGATGACCCAATAACCCGAACTCCTACGTCGTTCGGGTTATTGGGTCATCTCGTGCTGTGCAGATTAAATGTCATATATACCGACTTGCTTGGTCAATAACTATAACTTAATCTTGCCACTTGGGTGTGTCTATACACACTCATCAGAATCACCCCTCCCCTTTCAACAAGCTAAAGGTCCATTTAAGTGAACTAGCTATGAAGGCATTACTCTTTGTTAATACGTTTGAATCTTGGACAATCATATTTTTCCTTTTGTAATAGCTTTGTTATAAAGGGGCTGTTATCCTTCCATGATATCCCCTCAGCAAGATTTGTTTTGGACGATATCACTTCCTTTGTTGTTTTATCTATATTATCTATATTTTTAATATCATCATACAAACGCAATAGTTTAGCACTAATACATCCACTGATAAACCGATAATGAATTATCAATAGGTTTATTAAAAGAGTTATCTCGCCTTAACCGGCTTAGTTGAACAAATTTATTCTAAAACACATGTTTGGTACTTGCTAAAATATTTTTAATAATGCGATAAATCAGGAAGTTTTCTTCATAGAGATAAACAGTCTAATCAATAAAATTGAACATCTGTTTACAAATTAGGGTAACAACTAGACTGATTGTTCACTGCAAAAGTGCAATCCAAGATGGTGGTATACCATGAATCTATTTGTTAACCTGCAATAGGGAATGGTCATTATTTATCAGCTGAGGGGGTCGGTTCATATTTTTGATATAAAATTTTATGTTGGGAACCCCCCCATTTAATATTTTATAAAACCACATAATTACCCCCCCTAAGAACATCAAAAGTTTGACCCCCCCCCCCAAAAAAAAAAATCCCAGTTGTGTTTAGGAGATGATGATCAGCTACATAGTAACTGGCTTTGAGAAGCTCCGAGTATAACACACAGCTTTTCTTCTTGTTTTTTTTCAAAAAGGAATATCTGACAAGTGCATGTAGAAAAATAGAAAAAAATATACAGAAAATTGTATGTTCCAATTTATTAATTTATTTTACTGCAACCTATAATTCTACAAATTTTGTCAGTATACTGGTAGATAAACTTTCAATTCTGACTGTTATTTTAATCCCAATCACAGTCCCTTGTATCTTATTTTTTTTAACCTTTGAACTTAAAAATATCTAGTTATGAATTGGGGGGGGGGGGGTTCAGGATTCACATGTACAAATGATTTAGGAAGTGCAAATAAAATAACATCGATTAAATTAAATGATTTATTTGAGATAAAGAAATATATACAACCAAGCCAGGAACCTCTGACCTTTCTTAGTTTTGTACAGATGTATGTTTTAAGAGTTTAGTGTGTTATCAATTTTCTCTGAACAAGTACACATTTTTGTTTAGGGCCCCAGCTGAATATATTTGTTCTTTTTCCAAATCATATAGTGTATTGTTTAGTGTGTGAATACCATGGTGCCCATCAAGTATTTTTTTTTTTTATTAAGGTCTGAAATCTGGATAGGAAAGAATATCGGAGAATGGATAAAATTTACAGAAAAATGGACAAAAAAAAAAAGGATCAGAGAACACTGGTGTTCAAATATGAATAAAAGGAGAAAAAGGCAAAAAATACTAAGGAATAAAAAAAAAAATACCTTAAAAATTAAAGAATACAGAAGGGTTATACCTATAATATCGAGATCATTTTTTAATCTTATTCGACATCTTTGTAATAATTTCATAAAACAAGTTGCTTTCTTTAAAAAAAGAAATGCAATCGTAAACCCAAATGCTTGTTTGGCATTATATATATATTAGATAATTGTTTAATAAAGATGTATTGTCTTATATTACTTTTGTTGTGCATAAGAATTAGAAACTGACATTGCCTGTTTATTTAATGTAATACCGGCTTCACACATCAACGTATAGATCCGACGTACGTCGGTCGTGGTAAAAAAAAAAATCATGCACGCTACCAATACGCTAGTAATTTTGATGCATTCAACCTGTCAATCATATCTGTATCGTGTGCACAACGAGCTTAAAGCGTGTATTGGGTGTGCGTAAAGCGTACCTAAGCGTTTCTCCTAGTCTTTCTACATTCCCAACTGCAGGTCTGTCTATATGTGAATGTTTGTCAATACGTCTGTCACATTCGCCCGTCTGTTTACATGTTTACCAGTCCGTCTATGTCCACTGATTCGTCTAAATGTTCACAAGCTTTCGGTAAGTGCGATTATTTCAGTGATTTGTGTCTATTGTTTTTTATGTAAGTGATTATTGTGCACCGTACCCATATTTTTAGGGACGCGAATTGCAACTGATATTTTACATTTTTTTCTTGCGATGTGTTGTCCTTAAGGTTTGGTTCATTTGGGAGGGTTAGATTTATGGCCACCACATTGTTTATGTGCCAACGTCCATTATAAAGCCAGGAACATGTAGTGAAGTGGTTGTTGTTCATAATTCATGTCGGTCAAGTTTTTTTCGTAAATTATTTTGTTATCAATAAGGCTGTTTAGTTTTGTTTGATTTTTGTTTTTAAATCTTAATGGTCGGGGCATTTAATAGCCGACTAAATAGTGGTTTTTTTTTCATTTTTGGAGGCCGCTCGGTGCATGCCTTTAAAGACTTACAACCACGGCATTGTAACTCTGGTTGGTACTTGTATCATTAGTGCTGGAACATGGTCGATCCTATGCACCTTTGAGGCAGGCGGGATATTTTTGTAGATCTTGTACAGCTCAAACTAATGGGAGTAGTTCCTGTACTTCTATGTCTAGTCCCATGTTGCATGGTTGGAGAGGGTGTAATATCTTCTGTAGGTTTGAAGAATTTCACCCGTATCGGACTTCTTCTCCTGAATGAAAGCTTTAAGGCGACGCGTATTTTTGTATGTGTCTCAAACTTATCTGTAGCGTTTTCAACGCTCGTATAGCGTGTATATTATGTGCGTGCAGTTTACAGGTATACGCTTGACAAACGCTTGAGCTGAATGAAATTTTTTATGTTCCATTAAAATTTTCATGAAGTAAAAGCGTTCACTAAGCCTATATATACCTTTGCATTTCGACGTACTTCAAACTTATGGAACGCGGATTTAAACGCTTGCGTAGCGTTCCTCTGGTGAGCAACTAAGTTACGCATACGATGATACGGACTTTGTTAATTTTCTTTTTTGACTGATTGTTTTACATTGTCATTTCGGGGCCTTTTATAGCCGACTACGCGGTGCGTGCTTTGCCTGTTGTTGAAGGCCGTACGGTGACCCATAGTTTGTATTTCTGTAATATTTTGGTTTCTTGTAGATAGTTTTCTCATTGACATCTTCTTTTTTATATTTCGATATCTTATCGCCGACCTGGTTAAGTCTGCTAAAAATGCATGCATGATTCATTTTTAGGTTATCAGTCGTAATTAAAGTGGCACATTTAATTAGTTGTTTCATTGCTTGAAGTATCATTTCTTACATCTGCATGGTCAAGTGTGTATTTTTTAAAAATAAATCTAAGATTTAGATTTCAGTCACGGTTATTTTTCCCCCTTCATATTGAATATCTATATACTTATCAGTCGCATTTTAATGACGAAAAGGATTCAGAGGTTATTATGTGACCTCCTTGTTTTTAAAAAAAAGTAAATAATGTTGCAATATTGAAACAAAGAAAATAACTTTAAATTTGCAATATTACTGAAAATAAATACGAACATAACTTTCATAATTAATTTTAACGTTATTTTCAAAAAACGATTTTTTTTTGAAAAATCCTCGTTTTTACACCTATTAGAGGCACATATTTATGATTATATTTCCATGTCCTTGGTCTATCCTAGACGTAAAATTTCAAAATAGTGCTAATACCTTTTTAAAGATTTTATTTTTAATTGTTCTCGTTCAAAATATTTTATTTTTTCATATTCAATATCTATTTAATTTTATTTTTAATAACCATTTTTTTTTTATTAAAGTTGCAATATTTAACCAAAAAATATAACTGTAATTTAATCATATGCAAGAAAGACTTCCCTTTAATTTCAGTAAAAAAAAAAATAGCTTGGTTTTTACAACATGTACATCTTCACTAAACGTAAAATCTAAAATAAAATGCTACTAAAACTCTTTCTAAAGATTTTATTTTTAATTATTCTCGTTCAGAATATAAAGCGCATTGTTTACATGAAATCTTATCTCATATCTAAACACAGCTGGTTACATCGTTTGACTAATTAAAATACTACGCATGTAGGTTGATATTAGCAGCTTGTAATCGTGTGCAAGAAAATATTATATCATAATAAATTTTAGATCATACGTAAAATATCTCTATAGCAACTTAAGATGCTAATGCATATTCAACAGATTAGTAAGCTATTGCGCATGCATTTGAAAGGTGGTCATAGCTATTGCGCATGTATTTGAAAGGTGGTCATAGAAAGAACAGAAGTGTTCCGAATAACATCCGGTGTTCCGAAAGACTACGCAATAAGTATACCTATTACCACGTGACGGACATATAACTAACATGCATCCTTGCTTTCATCAAAATAATCATATATATACACCCATTTCATCTCAAGAATCACATCAAAATGATTCAAACACTATCTTGACTATAGAAAGTTAATTATGCATGTCCAGAAACCTTTCCAACTCACTGTTTCCTGTGGTCAAAACTAGGGAGAAACGTTTCACAGAGTTGTTAATTTATTGATTGTAAATTTATGTTCTGTGATAAGGAGTGATCAGATTCACTGCCCTTGAGAAATTAGCCATATCCTGCTGCATGGTGCTTTACAGCCTACACTATCAAAGATTTAATAAACAGACATTATTTCACAGATTGCACACTCACTTCAATTATGTCAACAATTTATCTGTACAAGTCAGACATAAAAACCTTTATTGTGTGACCCCCCTAGTGAAAATATTTTTTGATGGTAACCCCCCAAGTGATATGATATTTTTGGCAATGACCCCCCCTAAAATGCACCGACCCCCTCAGTTGATAAATAATGACTGTTCCCTTATGCAAAGCTATGTTCCTCTACAAAGTTTACGAAAATGCATTACCTATATATATGATTCATGCTATTCCAGGCACCCCTTCCAAGTGTACATTTGTATATATTTTTAATTTCAACAAGTAACGTGACCAATATTTTAAAACTATGGGTGTATTAGTACTGCAACCAGAGTTCATTTTTTAAAACTTTAATGGTCCGGAAGAACACACACCTAAATTATATATCGATGGAAAGAGGAAAACGTGTACAATAAGAAAAGTTGGGTCGTAAAAATCCAGAGTGGTCACAATTTTGTGAAATTGAGGTCAAAGGTCAGACCTAAAATTATCAACATTTCAACCACAAGGACAAAAAGGAGAAATATTTTGATATTTATTCAATAGAATGCTACAAAAACGATTCAATCATAAGCATATGCTATAAACGATGTTAAAACGACAAATTTGACTACTTATATGAAAAGCTGCCATAAAAAATGGCGTTGATTTGGAACCTTCTGATTTTTTTCCATTTAAGACATAGCAAAAGAAGAAGTGGCCTTGACCTTTTCACATCCATAAACTTTCATAGTGTGTATAGTATTTCACTAAAGTATATAACAGAATTATTTTCTAAAGTATAAAACACCAGTTTATCAAATTATTTCAATATTTTTTCTATCTTTGAAAAAAACAAAATTCAAGCGCTGAAACAGTGTTTTTAATTTTGCATCTTAAAGGTTGTGTATTTTGTGAAAATTAGTATCTAGTTATAGATAAATACATATTGTGTATTTGCAAAGTCTGGACAGAGCAGTTATAACACAAAATATACTATAGTCACCCGAGGCGAATGCGAAGTTTCAAAAAAATTTGAGTGTAAAACAAAGTCAGTTTGGTGCATGATCATTTTTTTAGTGGGATAATCCTGGTGAAAAAGTTAACTCATTAATTTTTTAAGGGAAGGATAAAAAATTATACAATGCAATGCCAATTTTCTAATGTTGTAATTCAAAATCAGTCATGGTCCTTATATAACTTTTAAAAGCGACACACACTAGCTCAAGTATTCATAAAATAGGGACATGAATCAATCTCTTAGTCATCATATGCGGATTCAGTACGCGTATTAGCATTACAAGACACTTCCCTTTTTTATAAGAACAAGTTCGGCGCAGGACAGAGTTTGTTCAAAGCAAACACAGTTTTTGAGTACAAATGCTATCTGGAGCGTAAATACCGTCATGATTCGGTCAAACTCGTCAGATATAGTCTTACCTTTGCATAGAAAACATAAAATAAATGTGAGTACAAAGTTTCGATCAATGTTCGTGACCCATATTCCCATAGGCATATGCATGATGTATCTGCACTGCCAATCCCAAATGTAATGGGGAGAATGTTGCTACAGAAACGATTGATTTTGTAATAGCCTTACATTTACGAATTGTTGTTATCTTTAAGGACAATATACGGTTCAGAAGCGCTTTTGTGTTATATTTCATCAATTAACGAACAAATGAACTTTTGAGCCTAGGCTCCGTGTTGAAGACCGGACAGTGACCTATAATGGTTTACTTTTATAAATTGTGACTTGGATGGTGTGTTGTATCATTGGCACTCATACCACATCTTCCTATATCTATTAACAAGCTATGCGGGCATCATTTCCATAGAAATATCAAAACGAGGACATAGCTCATAAGAGCACTGGTGGCAGGGTGAAGTAATTGTTCTTCTTTAAATGTATCCTTGATATTTTCAGACACACCTTGGTGTAATTCTGAAAGTCTTAACATAGACTTCAATTTTCCTGCAGCAGATATGGCACCCCCTAAATTGAGTTCAGAGCTAAACTTTATATTTCATATCCCTTGGCCCCACTGTGTCTGAATTGCGTAGTTTTCTGGTTTTTTTTTTTTAAAGGTTTGTCTTTTACACAAAAACCCTGTTTTCATATCCAAACTACAAGCAAGAAACTGAGCGCGAGATCGTATAAAAGTGTCAGGTTGTGAGGATACATATGGATTTCTGTTGTTTCTAATTTAAAGTTCCCCAAGGGTGACTGGGGAAACGAAACATGATCACTTGGTCTTCTCCCGACCGGCAGTAAAACGAAGTGGGCGTCCGTTTGGCTATGCGGGATGTATCAAGTTCGCAGTCACGTCCGGTCAGAATGGGGACGTTAAGTCCGATGCCTCGTGTAAAGGGAGTGTCACGTTCTTTGCACGTGAAAAACCCTTGCATCAACTCTTTGAGGAGTCCGTAGGTGGCATGTTGCAATGGAAAATTTCTGTCCCAATCCAATATACCATCATTTTCCAGTGGCAGTCTAAATTTTCCCGATCATCATCCCGAATGACCTGTATTATGACAAATCCTACCTATTGTTTTTATTGTTAACTTGTTCTCGTCCTGAACATGCATGAAATATTTGTCACTGGACGTTAAGCAACAAACAATCAATCAATCAATCTAATTTAAAGACGCACCAATTTTGCCTTCTGGTGCAAGTCTCATAACATCACTGATGATTCGCCCACTGAAAGCAGAATATTAAGAGAAGTTGGTTTTAGCATCACCTTGTCACACACCAAATCTCTGCGAATCTTCAATAGTACTTTTTCCCCCGACCACTTGCATGCATATTAATTGCTCTGAGGTTAAACATTGACATACA
The DNA here is from genome assembly GCF_965363235.1 of Mytilus galloprovincialis. Lineage (NCBI taxonomy): Eukaryota > Metazoa > Mollusca > Bivalvia > Mytilida > Mytilidae > Mytilus > Mytilus galloprovincialis. Next base: position 61,963,274 of record NC_134838.1, on the reverse strand, counting down.
ATGTATTTTCTATAGTCATTATCCGGAAAAACCTCTTATCCGAAGGATTTGGTTAACTTTTATATAAAGTCAATATTTTATTAACAAAAATATAACTTATTTACAGAAAATACACGAAAGAAATACTATATATATTAAAATCACTCAAAAATAAATTAACTTCTCCTACAAAATCTACATAATCACATCGAAACTATCAAATTGATGGTGAAGGAAAAAATAAATGGTGGAGCTGATTGACGGATAGGAAATTTCCGTAATTAAAAAAGGTACAAATGATGTTTTTATTTTTGAGTTTTTGACAAAATTCTTTGGAATTTGCCCAACAAAATTTGCATGCAGTATCGAAATAATATGTTTTGTCCTCTCAAATGTCAAATACTATTTTTGAATCATATGTTTTCTCGTTTTCAAAGAAAAACATGTTAAATTTCTATCTAAAAAACAGCCAACTTTAAGTTTGAAAGTTTTACTTGGAGATGGTATTATATTTATGTCTTCATCATTCCGATGCTCCTTGATGATATGTGCATAGAAAATATTTACGAAAATAGCAGGAAATTTAACCAAAAAATATATTTTTGGATTTTAAGGTAACTACCCAAAACCGTAAATTGAGGGGTACCCCCATTAAAGGGATAAAATACAAAAATGTGACCATAGAAACTTTTTACGACCCGACGGCAATTAAAATATAGATATTATTCTATCATTTAAAACAATTTGCAGCCGTGTGTTATTCCGGACCATTAAACTCGTTAACTAAGCGTCTTTTTCGATGTCAGTTGCAGTACTATATATATACACGTACACTTTTAAAAATTAATTTACTCGTATCAATCAATATATAGAAAGTATCACACTTCCTGTACTAAATCGGCAACCACATGCATTCCTAGTAGTACTTAAAATTCGGATACAGCTTAGCAGTCCGTGCAGCTTTTTTGAAAGTTCAAACTTGAATAGTTTTATATCGTGTTATTATGTTATTAATTGAGATAAAGGTTGACAAATTTGCGCTTATTGCCCTCGTGTGTATCTTGTGTGTAATTATCGCTAAGTGCGTCTTCTAAACGACTGCATGGTGATATAAAATATTGTACATGAAAGCAGAGACATGTAAAAAAGTCACAGTGCGATCATAATACTCATGTGAAATTCATATTAAAAATATGACAGTCTATGGAAGAAGCGAATCGATAAAAACTTTTCTTATATCACATTGCGATACTGTATAATATCAATTGTAAATATGCAGACATTCCATGCGTAAAATGTTGTTTTCGGCAACGGAAACTTAAGAAAATACTAACTTTAAAACTTATTGTTCAAATATAAACAACAATGGAGTCTAAATATACATTCAGAAGTTAGTTAGAAGCAAACGTTTATGTCCGTGTAAAATTTGAAGTGCTGTGTTTTTCTTATATACATAAATATACAAATGCTATTAGTTCCAATATCAATGGGATACTTTTAAAATATCATAGCGGTGTTTTTGTTATATCAATATTAGTACTTATTAGTATTAATATTTGACTGCTGTACCCATATTTTGACAATTTTACCTATTATGTCTGTTTTGTTTACGCATCGTTGTATATATGACAGAATTTGATGAGACTGTCATAAACGTGAGAAGTTTAGCGCTATAAAACCAGGTTAAATCCACCATTTTCGAAATTTGAAAATGCCAGTACCGATGGGGCTTAATAAACAATGTCGTAATCAAAAAGCTTAGTATCAAAATTATTGTTTACATATATAACATTTTGCAAATTTTATAATGAGCGCACCGAAATAATATATATCTGATATGCTCGCAACGCACGTATGAAAGACTTTCTTTATTGATAACAATTAAAATAACTTGTGACAAAGATGAATCATACTGTCCTCGTTCAGGTTGATTCGAAAAAAATCTGACCTGTACTTTTGAATCTCCTATTTTTATACAAATTAGACCGTTGGTTTTCCTGTTTGAATTGTTTAACACTAGTATTTTTTTGGTTCCTATATAGCGTGGTGTTCGCTGTGAGCCAAGGCTCCGTGTTTAATGCCCTACTTTGATCTATAATGGCTTACTTGAAACAAACTATTATACTTTGATGGAAAGTTGTCTCATTCGAATTCATGCACCATCTTCTTGTATCTATCAATCTTTAAAATTTCCGCTTATAAATAACTGCTTTCCAGTCCTCCAAAAACGTCATTTGGGTGCTGAATCTTTTGTACAGTATAATATGAACTATCACACTTCTATTTAGCTTTAACGGTAAAGACAGTTATGATGGTACAAGAACGATTACGTAAATAAAAATACCAAATAAACAGCACTGAACGATCTAAATTTATAATTCTAGTATGACGTGCTTCTTTCGCTTTGTAAACAGCACTGTGATATATCTATACTTAGCGCAGAATCAGAGGTATACATAATAATGGCTGTTACAATATACTTCCCGAGTAAATCTACATGTATTGGAACCTATTTGCAGACCCTTTGCCGATAAAAAGTGCAATTAAAACCCCCCAATATAACTGTTATTCTTATTCGGATGCATGATAAAAAGAAGTAATGCACAAGAGCTCGGAGAAATCAACAGGATAAAATTCGAATATCACGGCCCAGGCCATGTGTAAATTTCCAACTTATTTATTTGTTTTCTAAACATTTTTTTTAGTAGTCATTAAACAAACGAATTTATAACAAGCGATACGGATTATTATTTTGCACTTAGAAATGTTCGAGTATTTATACGATCGGTTACTGGTCAAAAACTAAAGTCAAATCTCTGTGGCAACAATATATCGGAATATCCTCACGGTCATCGCGATGTAAAAAGATTACCGGTACCAATTTTCCTGCCCCAGATGCGCATATCGACAATACATGTCTCTTCAGTGATGCTTGTAGCCAAAATGTTTGAAATCCAAAGCTTATATAAAAAATGAAGAGCTATAATCCAAAAGGTCCAAAAAGTATAGCCAAATCCGTGAAAGGAATCAGAGCTTTGCATGAGGGAGATACATTCCTTAATTTATAATGATTTCTAACAATTTGTAACAGCAAATTTTAATAACACAAAAAATCCGTATTTTCATGCCAGTACCGAAGTACTGGCTACTGGGCTGGTGATACCCTCGGGAACTAACAGTCCACCAGCAGAGGCATCAACCCAGTGGTAGTAATAACATTAACGGTACCAATTTTTCTGCACCAGATGCGCTTTTCGAAAATACATGTCTCTTCAGTGATGCTCGAAGCCAAAATACTTGAAATTCAAAGCTTATATAAAAGATATAGAGCTATAATCCAAAAGGTCCAAAAAGTATAGCCAAATTCGTAAAAGAGCGTCCACGCGGCGAGCTGATTATGTTCAAAGAGATATCAATTCACCAATGGGGAAAGTCTTTGATATTCAAAAAGAACTGTTTTTTTTCTCAATATTTTTTTCTATGTTGATAATAAATACATTTTCTGTTTGACAAGATTTTTGATTTTCGTTGTATCTGAAGTTGTTCAATTTATAGTCTGAGGCTACTCAGTTGGTACATGTATCTGCAAAGTTCGGGACATCAGCATTTGAACATTTTAATTTGATTGGAATATTTATTTTACCATTTGAATATTCATTGTTATTTGGAGCTGTATTGGATTGGATTGTTTGAATGAATGTTTTTTTTTTCCTTTTAAGAAATGCTATTTTTTGTTTATTTTGATATTAACCAAGAGGATAGGCTATAACTATAACAGTGTGACCTTAAGGGCCGATCCAGCCGTTTTCAAAAGGGGGTTCCAAACCCAGGATAAAAGGAGTGGTTCCAACCATAGGTCCTAATTCAAATGCATTGCTAAAAAAGGGGGTTTTTAACCCCCGTACCCCCTCTTGGATCAGCCACTAGACCTATATAAGAATCTAATAGGTCGGTGGACTATCTACAATCGCATTTAAATTCCGCCATTGCATCATCACTTCAAATAGAATTAGTCGGTTAAAGCATGTGATTGCAAAACAATAGACTGAACAAGTTGTTAACACTTTCAACTATCAAAAGGGGCAAGCAACATTTTCGAAATGATAAGTTCATGGGAGCGTTAATTTTGTTACAGATCTTACGAATTTTAGTGATATTGATCCTAAAACATTAAGCCGGTCATGAAATAAGTTTGTGAATTATGTTTGTGGTTTTCGTGATATGCATTGTGACGTGTCATCGTATATATTTTATATAAGAAAACCAGAGCAGTTATATTAGAAAAGTATGGCATTCATAATATTTTGATATAAAAAAAACATCGCTATGATATATTACGACAAACATCGCATTGATATAAGACAATATAGCAGTATCTTTGACTTATAGGTGGTTTTGGCTTAACAAACAATTGAATTCATTTCAATTGCATTCCACTGAATTTGCTACATGATATTTATTGAATGTGTACATCTACAAATGATAAATCGTGCATTTATGTTTCATTTATTCAACAATTCAATTTTCTCATTTAAAGACACCTTTCTTGTTATTACATTAAATAATTCATGGAAATTATACAGCAGACGTATGTCGTGTTAAATGTCGCCCTGTTATAAGAAAATAGTCATTACTTTTTACCGAGAAATCTGCCTTTCTTCGTACAAATGCTAACATTCGTCTGAAATTTCCCACAATGCAACTCGTTGATATAAGACAATATCGCTCGTTGATATAAGAAAAGTTTTTTTTATCGATTCGCTTCTTCCATAGACTGTATGACATCAAATTATAATCTTTTCAGTAATCTTATCTTTATCACTATCAGATTAATATGAGATAGATATCAATCAGAATATTTATACGCCACAAAACATCAACTTTTTTTTTATAAATTCAACATACCAAGGTTAATGTTTGACGAAATCTGCAAACCGCTGGAACCAGGTTATGAATTCTTTTGATCAGTGGTTCTTTTATTTTGAATCGTGTTTTCCTTGTGCATGTTGTGCCGTGTGGAATTATGAATGGGGCTCCTGGTGTGAAGATTTTATTCTGCCATTAAATTGATCACCGGTCCGTGAGCCACTGACAAATTGGAAGCTGTCCCCATCATTGGTGCATTGTATAACTTTTATGGCGAAGATACATTAATTAAATTGTTCTATGATCTTTACACATCCATACATGTCGAAAGAAGTCGTGTTGATGGCATCGGATCGTATGGTGACAGTTCGGTTTACCTTTTAATTTCGTCATTTGCTGGCCCTTGCAAATGAAAATCCTTTCTTGGAGAATTACCTTGTCTCTTCGATAGTTTCATATAAAAAAAAATGGAATACGACATGCGGATGTCAATGATTTTTTACGATTACATTTTTTGAAACTTTTACATATCTTCAAGAGTGGCTAGTGCAATGTAATGGTGAAGAATCATTTGACGTTGATTGGCGAGAACCGGGTCCGAATGATGCAGTAATCATTTCTCTTTCATTAAATTGACCACTTTCGAGTTCATCCGTCACCGGAAAAACTCGTCATTTATACGCGCCTTTGTGACGTCATTTACCAGATAGAGGGGCTCGCCTATATCCCTGCACTATAAACGTTTATCAAGCGTCTTAGTGATGGTCATTCTGCAGGATACACTAGAAATAATGTTTGTTCAGTAGGTACTTTATCACAATTCCCTAATGACAGCGGCACAGATTGTCAATTATGAGAATTTTGTTTGCCGAATAATTCGTGTTTCAACATTGAAACGGAAGTCACGACGCACCTAAACGCACGACTGACCGACTAAAACCAAAGATTTTGACGGAAATGCATCGAACTCGAAAGTTGTCTATTGGTTTATCTTTTAAATGAGATAAACCGTATTATATGATTTTCCGCAAATTATGCTTATAAAATTAAGGTACATACATTTTAGATAGACCAAATCAAAATCGTTATTTTTGCAGCACTCACACCACATATAAAAATGCAACGATTTCTTGCAAGATGTAATTTCGCCGCTTTTAACAAATAAACTGTCATTTGCGACGTTATTTATTGAAATTTCAGATTTGTTGTATGCTAAATAGTGCTTTTTCGTAATTGTACTTGACATGTACGTTTTTGATATTTTGCGTAGTCAAAACTACTTCGTTTTCAAAGAAATGAAATGTCTTGCAAGTTTGTCCACTGGACGATTTTCATATTACGTTTTCAACGTTGTCGATTCGGTCCGCTATTCATTTGCATATATTTCCTCAGATATAATTTTCTTGATAGTCAGATGATATCAATAAGACCACAAAGTATAAGAAAAATCATGACTGGGGTTGTTTGTTTAGACGAGGTTCTAAAGTTGTAAAGGTTGTGTATTACGAGAGGATAAAAAATCATTTTTGTTTTTAATTTTCAAATTTCTGAAGCGTAAAACTGCGTTTTTATTTTATTTCTCTGCAATAAGATTCATATGTACAGAACTTAAAAGTGAAAAAAAATGGGCTATATATACTTCTCCTTATCATACGAAGCTTAAAAACATATGAGATGAATATAACTAACCTTTTTTTCTGACAATCCTTTCATTTCTGAATTTAATCGTTCCGTTATTAAAGAAAGTAAAGTGAATTTTATGACAAGACCCGTCAAACCTTTTTTATTAAAGCAAAATATATATCTTCTTCCTTTTCGGATCTAATTTGGAAACATTGCATTATTGTTTTACGTGTGTCAATTGTTCTCCAGTTGAGAGTTGTCTCATTGGTACTCATTATACCGTATATAATTATCTTTTCATTTCATATAGACTCATGCAATACACAAATACGATATATTTTGTTGTTTGCTAATAAGTTTACTTTCAGTGGGAAATATTTCATGCATATTCAGTACAACCAAACATTAAGAAGTATCCATATTGATGTGCAAAACAAAAATAGAAAGCGAAATAAAAACATATCCCCAATGATCATTAATCGCCGTAATACGTAAAAATTTAAAGTTACATGTACCATTTGAGTCGCAAGATCGTGCGTAACGTCTTTATCATGTATTTCTTTAGTTAATATCAATAATGTGGTCATTTTTTGTTATAAATTTCCTGTTAACAAAAGTTTAAATTTTTCGAAAAACTAAGGATTTTCTTATTCCAGGCATAGATTTCCTTAGCCGTAATTGGCATAACTTTTTGGAATTTTGGATCCTCAATGCTCTTCAACTTTGTAATTGTTTGGCTTTATAAATATTTTGATAAGAGCGTCACTGATGAGTCTTATGTAGACGAAACGCGCGTCTGGCGTACTAAATTATAATCCTGGTACCTTTGATAACTATTTACACCACTGGGTCGATGCCACTGCTGGTGGACGTTTCGTCACCAGCCCAGTAGTCAACACTTCTGTGTGTTGACATGAATATCAATAATGTGGTCATTTTTATAAATTTCCTGTTTACAAAACTTTGAATTTTCCAAAAAACTAAGGATTTTCTTATCCCAGGCATAGACGTATTTCCTAATATGCAAATTATATAAGAATTATAAATAAATATTGTCACAATAACACACGAATCCAAAATATATTTTCAACAGTATGAAGTCATTTAAGAATTGAATGCTAATTTTTGTAAATTCATTTAGTGTAAAAGCGTAGACTGAAGTACATTTTGTATGAAATTACTGAAAGAATTATTCAATACTTATAATTACATTTTTTCATGATCATGAAAAGTCGATTCTTATTATTTCTTTCTTTACGGCATAACCTGTGCATGTATTGTAATATCACGTGTCATCATGAATGTTAAACCCAGTCATTGGGATATGAAGGGGAATTTTAGTATGACGCTTACGCGTTGGTATCCAATCAAAATAACGGATTCTTCTGAAACCTACATTTAATGTAACAGTAATGATATGAAAATGATATACCAGTATTACAATAAAGTAAACTTAAAATAACACTTACATAATAAGGTAAAATACTTTCAGGTTTACCACACAACAGATTAATCGGATCCCAGCTACATAGCCGTCTTTTTACACATTCCTTACCTCTGTCAAAATAAGAAATATTTTTTTGTGGCTTACTTCAGTAAGTTCACAAAATATCTGGGTCATTTTCAAAAAATGTCGAATTTTCAGTACACCCATGCTAAAATTTGTATTTCTAATGGAAATTTCAGTTGTAATGGTTTAGATGAAAGCTTGTCAGATTTGTGATTCAGAACATTAATAATAAACACATCTTACATCTATTTTGATAAGATTAAACTGCATTTAAGGCCGATTTTTGGGGTATTTGTGTGCGTACATTGTCAGAAAAAGACATTTCAAATGATTTTTTTTCCCGATTTTCTGATCGCCTTGATATCTGCAAAAGGGACTTTTTAAGAACGTTAATTATAATTCTAACGAAAAATTGTAGCTTCTTTGTCATTGTATGTAACAGATTATCTACAAACTAAATAGATAGGTGTTTTAGGATAAACTCACCATTAGAAATTAGTAATGATTATAACGGCAATCATCCTTATTACACACATTTTCAAATAGACTGTCCTATGCAAATTAAAACGTAATCTCCGCCCGATCAGTTGAAATAACATTGGTAATACCAGGATTAAATTTTGTATTTACGCCGACGGGCGTTTCGTCAACAAAAGACTCATCAGTTACGCTATAAGAAATTGTTTGTGAGGCTACTTTGGTTTATTTTCAAAGTACATGTAACTGATATATCCATAGAAATAAATGATGATAACTGCAAATAATTCATGACTATCTAGTACGGGAACATATTATTGGTATAATGATATTAACTTTACTTTTCATTAGACAGTCAAGATTAGCTGATGTTTTTAAGTACGTGTTCGCGATAAGGACACATTATTCTGAACTGAGCTAACTAATTTTTACCCTTATACTTTCAATTGTTTGCTTTTCTAAGATGCAACCGGACACAGTTCGAACTTGCTCCTTCTATTAGACAACGTTCGAGTAATGTCCTTCAACGGAAAAGTTCGTCAATTATGCGCGCGCGCCTTTATTATCAGTCATTTACAGTAGATTCCAACGAGTTTAGCTCAACCATGAAATGATTATTTATTTACCTCAAAATTGGGAGGAGCATAGCATCAATTCATCATCCAATGAAAACACTCATATCAATGGTCTGTTTATAATGTGTATGTATGAACAGGTTTCCCTAAACAACTTTGAAAATAAAATTTCATTACTTATAGTTTTTGATTGAATTAAATAATTCTATGTATTACAACAAATTAGAAGCGGATTTACTGTTTATGTTTTGTTCATGGATGATGTACCCTTGTGTTGATTCCATGCTAAACAAATGGAAATTTTATAGAAAATCAACAGCATTTCCCCTTGCACTTTCATAGTTGGCAATTTAGTACTTGATATATGGAGGATGTTTTCAAGCAGTGCTAGCAATGATTTCATTAAAACAAGTTTATATATTTAGATATTGGTTTAATCAAATATATATATGGACCAATTCAAGTACACCTTCTAGGGTGCGCTCGAATTTCGTGACTTCGGACGATTTTTAAAAATTTACATTAACGATTGTCTAGGACTTTTTGTAAACAATAAACGATAGCACATCATAGAAAATCAAGTTAGTAATCTATGCTTAAAATTTTATATAAAAAATATCTGTGGATTTTCTACAAAAATCTCGGTTTATTTGCTACAAAATCCCGTTTAACTTTTAAATGCAATAAAACTACAAATAATAATGCTTGATCGAAGTTGCCTCATTGTAAATGTACAAAATGGCCCATCATTATTTTTGCTGTTTTTATATTATTGCATTTTGAAACATTCGTAATTCAAAGGCTACAGAAGGGGTCATTAACCTTATACATACACATAACTGGATTTATAAATGAACTGAGTAATCGATTGAAATAAAATTGGAAAATCAACACACCTACAACCTGCTTGTGAATTAGCTTATACTTATCAATAAATTTTAAATCTAGATTGAAAACTTATTTTTAAACTGACTTGTAAAACAAGTTTTACAATGTTTATATTCTGTCACTAGTTCTGATTGGTTCTCTGTTCAACTATTTACTCCACCCAAAGGCTTGTGTACCTTACTTAATAATGATTTCATGGTTGAGCTAGCAAGGAAGCTAACCAAAGAATCTACATTTAGCTTCATACTCGTTGGAATCTGCTGTAACAGATATTTAAGTTTATCAAGCGTGTTTGTGATCGTCATTGTGCAAGATAAACTAGAAATAACTTTTTTTAGTAGGTACTTAATCACAATTCCCTTCTGACAGCAGTGCGAATTATCAACTATAGGCTTTTGGATTACGGAATAATTTGTGCAATATACCATCATATTTTGTTAACCACTCGCTTTACATGCTATGGAAGTGTCAACGGCTGTTCACGCACGTAAAATGTTCTAAAAAAAAAACCCGATTTTTTGACAGAAATGCATCAAACTCGAAAGTGATCTGTTCAATGGGAAATTTTTTTCCTTAATACGCTACCTACATAGCAAATTTCTTTCGTTTGATCTAAAGGATTGATCTACGATAATTTACAATTATTATACTAAACTGATTCTATATTATAACACATAATGCAGTGATAAGTTTGAGTTAACAAAGGTGATATATTGTATTATTATTCTGTGAAAAAAATACAGCATTTCCTATATTTCAATTTCTTTGATGTGATTAAGATTTATAAGATGGTGAGGAGGATATGTTCTATAACCAGTTACTTTTTCACAGATATTTTTTAACACTCAGTATTACACAAAGGAACTTGTCTGGTCAATTGTTTGGAAGGAGATGTATATATATCCTGGAGACATATTTTGAAGTAAAAATATTCTGTCAGGAAATAACAACAAACTAAACTGTCAGCTCTCTTTCGCTCTCTAGAAGATTACTGGATGTACCAAATTTAAAGTAGAGCTATGGTCTCTGTTCTTGTGTTTATCCGATGAGTGTTGTCTAGATTACATTATATTGTCATTTAAATACTATATAAATGTTCATAATGTTTCATTTTCAATTTACACAAAAACTATTCACATGTTTATTAAATTTAGAATATCTATAAGAATATGAAGAACATACCAAATCATATCAAAACCAAACTAATAACTAGAAGGCATTTGATGTCATTTTAATAGACTGAAATACAGTATCATAGCAGACACAAATGGTAGGCTATTACATTTGCTATTGATTTATTTTTTTCTCTCGTTTGTTCCATTTCCCATGCAAATTTTATTTACTTTAATTCTATAACTCAATATTTATGTAACGAAACACATGTAAGTCTATTGCACGAAAAGACATTTTCCAAGGCGCCTTTGACTTTTAGAGGTGCTCAAATTATTAGACTTTTTATCAATACAAATTTTAAACTTTAATTTACATAATAAGCAGCAGGCTCGATACAGTGACCTGTACATTTTTTAAAAGAAACTGCCGTCTGAGGCAAAATTGCTCTGATATTGTTTTTTGTGCTTCTGTTTATAAATCTTTTCAACTATTTCGGTTCATATGATCCTTCTCCTTCAAATAATTAGCTTGAAACGTTCCTAGTGAGGTCAAAGCTAGGAATCGCGTCGGACTTATGAAATTTATAACTTTTTGTTTTTATTTGGAAAAAAAGTCCATGTTTATAAATAACAAGAAAAAAACAGGCAGTTTGCACAACTTTTTTTAGATTCACATTCAGAAGTCAAATTTATTTCTTGATGCTTAATGAGATATCGATACAATGCGTCACAATTCATTTGTTTATGGACTTATAAAGAGGTCGTTAATTTAACTTGGTACTCTAAAACTATTACATAAAATGCGCAAATATAAAATCAGAAGTCAACATACGTTTTTAAACCTGGACACTTGTAAAATTCAATTGAGGCATTTGCCAGGATCACTCCATTATATTTAATTTCAAAGGAATAGTTACCTGAAAAAGAATTACATATATATTATAAGTTTTGAGCAGGTGTCCATACAAATTGGTCTTTGTGTTCTAAAAAGAATATATATAATACATAATCTTCACGATTTGTTTGACAAAGATAGTTGCAAAGTGGTTACATCCAGAAAAAAGAAAGGACAACACACCAGAGTACTAGTCTGTTCTATTTTCTCAAGCGTTCACTATATAAAGACCGTTCTCATGTAATAAAGATTAAAGCTTGAAATAAGTAATTTCTTAATTGTGTTACATTGTCTCAAACATGTTATCTTCTTCGCACATTTCGGGCCTAGGTGGATAATTGAAAAATGCAGTCGAAGAACTGTATCATGATCTTGTCAACATTATGGTTGTGAGTGCGCATCCTGCACGTTTTAGGTGAGCTAGACTCTAATCATAATCAAAATGGATAATAAGTTTTCCTTTCGAAGGTCAGTTCTGTAGTTTTTACCGGACTTCATCCATCAGAAAAAGGTTACCACAACGGAAAAGCTCTATAGTGCTGAAAGTTGGGTCAAACACCAATCAATCAATCAATTTATCAATTGATATTCATAGATCTAATTTTAAACAGTATGTAAAATAAATGGTAAGATATAAAAAATATATATAAATTAAGATATGTAAATATGCTTCGATACCATTACTAATAGAAATGGTCGGAAAGTGTTACACAAGCAACTACTAAAATAGTTTTTTCCAATCAGAGAATATTTTAAAAATTAAATATTACAATATTGAAGAAGCAAAGCACTTGAATAATTTGAAATGCAATATTTTTACCAGTGCTTATAGATATTTAAGAGTTAAACATGATGTATTTTTGTATCTGGATTTCCGATTTGCAATAATTTATCAAACTTCAAATATTTCATAGCTTCTTGTATAACACATAAATCTTACCAGTCAAAAGTCCCCGGATGTCAATTTTACACCGGCCCTTATTGGTGTTGTTCCATGTTATATTTCCTTCACTTTCATTTACTTTACATCCGATAGACTGTAGTTTGATTTTGTTCTTGGCATCTTGAGGGACCATTAAAGTAAAATCAATGCTAGTATAGTTCTAAAAAAATTCAGCAAAACTAATTTTAAGCAACATAATATGTATGACATGTACATGATGTACACATGAACGCGTTGATGATGCCAAATTAATCTTCAATTCAATTTTTTGACAGTCGCATTTATACTCATGGATACATTTTTGTATGTTATCTTCAGAACCTGATATGTTTTAGTACATTTATAAGTAATAAGCCAATAACGATATCAGTATGTAATTAAGTGAATACACCAGACAATGTAACCAACCAATGATGGTTGTCACGAGGTCACCCTTTAATTATATAAGGACCAGTATACAAAGACATATGTTTGGCACTATTGAAACATAACGAAAGGTTTTCAATGATTTTTCAATAGGATTGTGCGACTTTGATTTTCGTGAACAGTTTTAACGAATACTGATCTTTGCATCCATATATTACTCTGTTACTTTGATTACGAATGCATATTTCAAAAGGACATCTTTTGATGCTCGAGTTATCAAACTATATATAGCTGAAGAATTATATGCATTACAATTTAATATTTTGTATTGTAATTCACTTTTGATGCTTTGGATCTCTGATCATATTTTTGATGGAATTATTAAACAAAAGTTGAATGTTGTACAGGTAAACAGCACATGAGGTGATTTTGAATTCTAACACATCTAGTCAATTTCAGTAAATTCATCTCAACCGATTAAAAATTATGTCTGGGACGTTTGACATAATTAACTCGACCTAAACATGCATGCCATATTTGTCAGTTGATTTATAAATCAACAATCAATCACTCAACCAAGATAATATACCGCCATATACCTTTCATTATAAAATACAAATGTGATCAGAGTTAGATGAAGGAGTCAATTAGCTTAATTATATTAATCACCCTGATTTATGAAAACTATATAATTTTGGTGACTGTTAAATATCTCGAAGTAGTGTACTCAAGATATATAGAAATCATTCTGTCGTCAGCTCACGAATTCAAACGTATATTGGAGGACATTTCTTACACAATGTAAATACAGTGGAAGACAATATATTTTTGTCAAACTTCAATTCGTACACCTCATTAGCAATAGTAAAAGAAAAAAACTTTTTTTTTATTTCTGGTTAACATCTCAATGTTGTTTTTCCAGTCTCTATTTGTTCACGTATGGATAAAATCCTAAGACAAATGTTAATTCACATGAAGCAACCACTTGTAGTATATAAATCTAAGATGCCTTGTGCATGTGATTCTAATTACGACAACGAACGAGTCATTAGTTAATATTCAGCATACCTCAGTGTTAATCTGTATACCGTTTGATATATTGGTAAAATGAATACAAAATCCTGTTTCTGGCGAAATCCACAACACTGGATCTGAGTTGTTTTTGCTGCACCTGTTTAAAAAAAAAAATACCAACTTCATCAATGGTTATGTAAGTCACAGAACTACTACATTGTAACTAGATCCCAGTCAAGAAGAAAATAGTACATTTTTTTCACAAAAAAGTCCCTACACATAGCTTAGTAAGCATCAGCTTGCAATTCTGATTTTTGACAACTCTGACAACAAATTGGCTAAATTATTAATCAACATTGGGTCTAAAGTAAATGTTAAGCAGTGTAATTGGTCATAAAATTAAATGTCCTCGGCACAATTTAAATATCAGAATACAAATATGTTGAGTGCTGTGACAGTCATCATGTTATTGTAGTTTCACTTTAAATTTAATGTTAGTCGATATAACAGGCGGAAAGAAACCCTGTTAAAATTAAACAAAAGAAATAAAAGTCTATTTGTAATTCTTATCGGTATATTTAACATTGTCATAAAGCGCGGAGGTTGAGCTAGCCACAACACCAGGTTCAATCCACATTTTTTTAAAATGTCCTGTACGAAGTCAGGAATGTGGCAGTTGTTAATAAATAGTTCGTTTCTATGTTGCATTTTGCTGCACTTCTGTGTTCTGCAGTTTCGTTGTTTTATTCTTACAGTTGGTGTGTCTCCCTCGGTTTTGGTTTATAAAACTGATTTGTATTCTCACAATCGATTTATGACTTTTCAGCAGCGATAAACTACTGTTCCCTTTATTTAGAGAAGGTGCAAATTCTCGTAAATCTTTTTTGTGCATAAGCATTAAATTCCGCCGAATATTTTCCCAGAAAGATATAATAAATTTATCTTCTTATCGATTTTCATCTCTGCCCCCCGCTACAGTTATTTGGAAAACAATTCCCCAAAATAGGCAATAATTTAACCGAAAAGAGAAAGTCGAGTACATCATTTTAGGATCAGCCGTGTTTGCGTTGACTGTTCTGTCTGGAAAACGTATGAAAGAAAAAGATTTGATACATCATTTCGCTTCAGATTCGATAATTTTGATGTATTTAGGCTATATGTTGATACAAAAATTTAAATTTGCAGAACTAAAAAATGAATATATGGGTAAAGTGAAATACCTTTCTAATGAGATATGACAACATATTTAGCTAGAGAAGCTGTGTTCGAACAGCATGTTTTTTCCTAAATGTACTTGACGACAAACGTTTCTGGTGGATCTTAAAAAAGCATTACTTCCAAAAATCTTCACTCTTTGTGGTTGTTATCTAGGGTAATTAGTCTTGAACATCTGAAATGTTTTATTCTGCCCTTCCACAAAATGGTAACCAGATTTGTTTTTAAGTTTTGAACTTTCTAACATCCATCCGGATAATCGACAAGACAATAGTTTAAAGTTGACTAAATGCTTAAAAGAACTTTAACTGATGCTTAATAGCTAGTAGATAAATTTGTATTTAAAAATAAAACCGGCATATGAGGATCGTAATAATACTATGTGGATATATTCATCGCTTTTCAAGAGCTAAATTTACAGCGCGTCATCACTACAATGGCTTTAATTTTTAGCTGAATTAGCTGGCGTAATGGATAGATATTTTGAAGAAGTAGAATCCTGACTGATAAGAAAATATTTATCCTGAAATGAGATTTTCGAGTACCTTTGATGATACAATTACTCATCGACATGCATGTAATATCATTATATTACTGTACATACATATGGATATCTTTATGATATAACTTGTAATAACTCAATACTTATTCACCTCTTTTCAGTATATCCCCATCCACAATATGGAGTCAAAGAATCCATACATTGTTTACAATCCGTGTATCTTGAACAATCTTTGAAATCAATTTTATCTATCTGAAAAATAAAAAATAAATGTTTTATAGCATTCATGATGTAATAAGTAAAATCACAATACTGAACTCAGAGGGAAATCAAATAGGAAAGTCCCTAATCACATGGCAAATTCAAATAACAAAACACATCAACAACGAATGGACATATTCTATGACTTGGTACAGGCATTTTCAAATGTAGAAAATGATGGATTACACCTGGTTTTAAAGCGCTACACCTCTCATTTTGTACAACAGTCTCGTCAAACTCCGTTATATTTACAATGATGCGTGAACTAAACAGACATAATAAATAAAATAGGAACAATTTAACAGAACACCAAATCATCTATCATATAAAAAACACACTCATTGATTTGCATGTCTGACGTCAGAAAAGTTTTACGTCACATATTTTTGTCATTCTATATATGTTTATACAAACGATTTTTAAAATTTTACATGGGCAATGTTAGCATACAGGGTTAATAAATTAAAAGTAATAAGAATTAATATTAGGAATAGCGACGAACGATGGAATGCAATGAACGTACCATGAAATGCAAATACCAATTACTCGACCACAACTTGAAAACTTTTGTCGTACTAAATCTTAAGCAATGAACCTTTAATACGTTTTACAAACCGATGCTTCCTCTCGGGAAAGTTTTGTTATCAGTTTATGGTAAATGACATACTTTTATTTCGCTTGACTATCTTACACACTGAATATTGAGTTTCAAATAAATCATGATGTATTGGAATGGGACCATTATTGGTACAGAACGTGATTTTCTCAATGATTCTCATAAGATTGTATTTCGACTTTTGTAATTTCTTGAAATTTTGCTGCATTTCCCTTAAACGATGTGCACAGTTTTAGTAAGGAAGTTTAATTATTTTTACAAACACATTTCTTTTTTCTGATTTGTTCAAATTGAAATTTTACGCTGATTTCTAACAGATTTTGAAGAAGAATTACAATTGATTAAATTCCAATACCAGAGTTTTCATTAACAGATCGCAATTGGTCACCACAGTTTATTATTCTTTTGCGACGATATTTTTCGATAAACCGAATCAAACCCGTGAACATTGGTCATCGGTCAAATGAACAAATCAAAATATTAACAATTTTTGTAGTGGATATTTTGTGCCTATGTTGAACGCATCTTTCCAATCGAACTAGAGATAACGGAAACAACAGATAAAGATTAGTCGGCCTCATAACTTGACTTACATCTAGAAACTGACAATGAGGGTCGGTTAAAAAAAACTTTACAACAAAAGAGATGATTTCAGTTTTCCAATTGTGAACTTTCCATTTCTAAGTAGCAACATTCCAGCAGCAAATGTATACGGGGTATATATTTCCCAATTGATACGATATTTCCGTGCTTGTATTTCCTTTCTCGATTTTCTTGATAGTGGGTTGCTGCTAACATGGAGGCTATTAAACCAAGAGTTTTAAATGGTGAAGTTGAAATCATCCATTCGTAAATATTACGGACGCCCTCACGGGGTGGTTGACCATTATGGAATAACCGTTTCACAGATGATATCAGATATGTTCCTTACGTCGTAACTACAATCCCCTTCCCTTTCACGAATGTATCCTAAATGTGGACTATTTACCGGATTTGTTGTAACATGAGCACCACGACGGGTGCCACATGTTAAGCAGGATCTGCTTACCCTTCCGAAGCACCTGAGAGTAGCCCTAGTTTTTGTGTCATGTGTACAACTGTTTGTCTGTTTGTCTTTTTCAATTTTAGAGTAACACTGGCGCTGTTAGTTTATTTTCGATTAATGAGTTTGACTGTCCCTCTGGTATCTTTCGTCCCTCTTTTACAGGACTGAGTTAATACCTTGTTTTCAGTTAAATAGTATGCCCTTTCCTTTTCAACTTTTAAATGGAGGATTCTCGAGGTGGCTTCCAGCAAAACAGATACCTTGGGTTCTCCGGATTTCTCTTCTTCAAGGTACAAAAAAACCTACACATATATTAAGTATTTTTAAAACTAGACAATAAACTGGTTTGAAGTATAGTTTTATTCTAGTTCTTCTTTTCTGTATGCATTTATATTTATTCATTATCAAGTTGTGAGGTTGTAGCTACTGTGAAACTATGACTGAATCGTTTATCTTTTTTAAGATATTTAAATAGTTTTGCCTCGAGCATCATTTATTGAAATGCAATGTCCAAATGTGATTCCGGTACAATAAATCTGATACAAGTCATAACCGAATGTTATCACATGTTAGTTCTTACTCATAGCTCTGTTAGTTGATTGTATATCATCGAAAGTATATTAGGCCTAGTAACCAGTATTTTGGCTTACAAGGCATACAAATACGGAAATTGTTTTATTAAAAATTTGCTGTATTAGGAATTCAAAAATCTTGATAAATAAAAAAATATATATTTGCATAGCTCTCATTCCCTATCGGGTTTGGCTATACTTTTTGTCCTGTTTGGTGTTATTTCTGCTTTTCAATGTTTATATTAGGTTACGGAATATCAAATATTTCTACCCCGATCAGACATTGACATAAAATGACGAAATGTGCATCTAATCAATTAATATTTATAATATAACGTAACAGTTTCCAACGTTTCGACTACGGTAAACTGTACTTTGTACTTTGATGGGACCCATACTGCTATCGACTATTGATCATCTCTCTTCTACTCGGTAATTGGAAACTGGGTATTTTGTCAATTACTAAACGAGACAAAATATCAAATTTTACAAACATTTACGATTGAACTTCGAAATAATAATGAATCTGTGATAATAAAATAAAGTTACATGTTTTTTTCTGACTGTTTATGACGTCTTTACACTAAATCCATTGGATATTGGATGTGTACGGATTGATAGTTTAGTCTTAGTTGCATGCTTTTTATTAGTTGTTTGTGGCTTTGAACTAGCTGTCAGATAACTGCGAGTACTCTCAGATCTGTTTATTATGTCTTTTTGTGTCGGGATGTTTGAGTATCGGGCCACGTCCACTTGTATTTTTGTCTATCTGATGAGTTAAGCCTTTTTCAACTGATTTGTACATGTATAGTTCGTTCTTATGTTGTACTGTTATACCACTGTCCCAGGTTAGGGGAGGGTTGGGATTCCGCTAACATCTTTAACCCCGCCACATTATTTATATATGCGCCTTTTCCAAGTCAGGAGCCTGTAATTCAGTGGTTGTCGTTTGTTTATGTGTTACATATTTGTTTTCGTTCATTTTTTTTTAAGATAAATAAGGCCTTTAGTTTTCTTATTTGGATTGTTTTACATTGTCTTATCGGGGCCTTTTATACCTGACTATGCGGTATGGGCTTTGCTCATTGTTGAAGGCCATACGGTGACCTATAGTTGTTAATGTCTGTGTCATTTTGGTCTTTTTTGGATAGTTGTCTCATTGGCAATCATACCACATCTTCTTTTTTATACATACAACAGAAGAAAAATACAAGCTAAATTATAAATTGTCAATTCTTTTTTTAACTCTTTAATACAAACCCTGCCAAGTTCACCATCAATTGTTCCAAAATATAAAACTGATTTATTGTCAGTTTGTAAAATGTCCAGTGCTGTTATAGTAGTGTTGGCAGCGTAGTAAGCGATCTTTTCAATGCCTCTCCCACCTACCAGAGTGTAATGATATGTTGTACTACAAAAATCGCCGTTGAGTTCTTCACAAATCTACATTAACGACAAGTCTGATTACATAAAGCATAGTTTATTATTGATCAAATAATAACAAAACGAAATATTTCTGAACTACTGTGTGTTAGACCTTTAATTTGGTATTCATGTGACCCGTGGTACTTAAAATACCTAAATTAAAAATTATTATTAAACAATTTTGAGGGAAGACAACAATTCCTGGTTAAACTTAGATTTGAGGAAAAAGAACATTTTTTAAATACGTCTTTGTATTTGCACCCATACGATTATTTTGATCACTTGATATACAAATAAGAAAACGTGCTTTGAATGCCAATTAAACAATCGTACACCAGAGACCAAATGTCGAGGATGGTCAACTACATATGCTTATGTACTGCTTTCAAACCAATACCGCACAGTTAGCTATAGTTGCTCTGGAATAGCAAAATGTGACACATGTCGAACTGGGAAAATCAACAGAATACATTTTTCTTAATTAAGGTTGACAAATATAACTTGTAGAAAGTATTGATTAGTGTTCACAAATTTAAGATATTTATTTTGAATCCGGATAATGAAAAAACTTTTAAATAAAGTTGAATTTATCATTATCAAATTTGAAGATTAAATAACGCAGTTATAAAATTTGATCTGAATACTGTTATCATGATAAGAAACATTTCAAATTGACACAAAGGCGAAGAAATTTAGTTTTCATTGCTATATAAATAAGTAAGGAACAGTAACTTTTGATAATCTTATTTCGTTCCTATTATACAAAAGACATTTTTTTTCTACTTACGTTCTCGGCCTTATCACAAACGGTTTCATTTCCTTTAGTTACGAAACAATCTACATGTCTATTTTGCTGACGGGTAAATTCGAAATATTCACCGTCTTCGGTTGTGTTTCCACATCGTAATTTTGATTTCCTGGATTCCAAAAAATCTATGTTTATATCATCCCATGAGTATACGCAGATCACACTGCTTCTGTTATGAAGAAACAAAACTATGACCGATTCACCGTCATCTAATGCATATTCAATCTTCCTTAAGGTAATTCCTCCATGTGTACACGTCATATTCATATCTTCGTAGGAATGGTAGAATCCAGTTTTATTGGATTTTTTTTCGTAATTCAAACAAAGTTTGCCTATTCTTGAAGAAGCAAACGTGTTGTATGCATGTACTTGAAAGAAGAAGAAAACATGTGGTACATGAAAAAAAGATGATTTGAATGCAAGCGTATAATTTTCGCTATCAGCAAGTTCTATATTCATTGGCCCCTTTCCAAATAATTCTGTTTGAAACAGGTTAAAGTCTGTCAGATTAAATGACAAAATTCCATACGATATGTTCCTAAACTTTACAACATTTGCACCAATGATAACAATGTTAGTGTTAACTTCCGTTACATTGACCATACTGTAGGTTGGTATGTTTTGTAAATCCACTGTCATATCTTGGCTTTTCCTGCTTTCAAAAAGAGTTCTTGCGTGAAGTTTTGAACAACTGCTTATGTTGTTGAGATTTTCATTACACTGAGTTATTTCATTTCCATCAAATAACAACAACCAATTATTTGAATAATGATTGCTATTTTGTCGTTCTTCCATTGTTTCTTTGTTCATAACTGCAATACCACCAGCACCCCCAATAAGTATTGTATCGTTTGAAACGACCATTTGCCTTAATGGAGCAAATTTATGTGTGCTATTTTGGCTCAATGTAATTTCAACACCAAAAGCAGTAAAACACAATAAAACACGAAAGGACATTTCACCATTGATGCTCATAATTTAAATACTATTAATTAGATCGTTTCAGTGTGACCAAGAACTACCGTGTATCGTGCACATATTTCTTCTCTGTCTTTTTCTGTATGAAGTCTAGCAATTGAAAGTACGTTTTTTCTATTCAAATATAGAAGTCCACAGACAACCTAAAGTGCAATACAACACAATTTCAAATGGAATGTTGATCCATATCATGAAATGTAGACATCTTTGCTAAATATATATACAAGGATGTAAGTGTTTTATATGTCAGAAACTATCAAAGTATAAACGACGTGTTTTTTAAAAACAACTAACCCAATTGGAACCTCAATAGCATCATCGTACGTAACTATCAGTCAAAACCTGACCTCAATAGCATCATCGTACGTAACTATCAGTTAAAACCTGACCTCAATAGCATCATCGTACGTAACTATCAGTCAAAACCTGACCCCAATAACTTCATTTTATTTCTTTTTTGTTTCTGTTGAAAATAAAGCACTGTGATGGGGGCTGTACTCACTTTATTTAGTGGCGTGGTCTAAAACTGTAACTGACCAATCCTTTCACGAGTTGGTTGACCGTTATAGTATAACAGTTTCACAGATGATATCGGATATGTTCCTTATGTCGTAACTACAATTCCCTTCCCTTTTCACGAATGTCACCTTCCGAATTAGACTATAAACCGGATTTGTAATAAAATAAGCAACAGGACGGATGCCACATGTGGAGCAGGATCTGCTTACCCTTCCGGAGCAGAGATCACCCCTAGATTTTGGTGGGGTTCGTTTCGCTTAGTCTTTAGTTTTCTATGTTGTGTCTTCTGTACTATTATTTGTCTGTTTGTTTGTATTTTTAGACAGTTTTGTCTGTTTGTCAGTTTATTTTCAATCTATGAGTTTGACTGTCCCTCTGGTATCTTTCGTCCCTCTTTCATAATTTTGGGTCCTCAATTCTTTTTTTAGCTTTTTACTTCATTTGATCTTGTTAACTTTTTTCATTTGAGCGTTACTTATGAATCTTATTTAGACGAAACGTGCATCTTGAGTAAAATAAATTAGTCCTAGTATATGTGATGAATTTATTTACTATACATAACAGTTATAGAATTCAGAGGCTCTCAAATGGTTAATTGTGTTCCCTACCCCTCAATAATGATAAGTTTTTGTCATGATCCCGGTTTAAATGTATTTTTTTATTATAAAAAAATCATAGCCCCGGGTGTTTTACTTTTACATATTCACGTATGTTGCTACCCATTACTTCGGGGAACTTGACATGCGTTGTCTTGAGTTTCATGGTTGTTTCTAGAGAACGATTATATTATTTAGATTATCCATGAAGTCTGTAACATAAAATATGTAATCTATTGACAATTTTTGTTCTATTATGACTTAGTCACATGCAAATGAATCACGTTAACGTGACGCTGTCGATGATGAAACGTTCGCGACATTGAACATTATATTTTTTTCTGTTTTTGGATTAAAAACTTATATTATTTGAGTAACTGTAGGATTCCTTCTACCCATTGTAACCTACACCTCGTAAACAGTATGTCAAGTTTAAAACATTTTTAAATAATACAAAAGAAAACCACGTCAATTTCACTGTACATTTTGTTCCCGAATTTCATTATAAGTCGGACAGAGACGGGGAAGAATCGTTAACTATGCAACTTCTTTGAAGGTAGGAGTAATCTGTAAAATATGTGTAATTCAAGTTTCAGGCAGGGTTTATGGTTTTGAACTCTTTGCCAACGCTATAATGCAACAAGAAACCTATACAACTTCAAAATCTCGTCTATAAAATTCATGTCTTAGTCTAGGTTGTTCCTAAAAAACCATTTTCTCATAGATGTATTCTACAAAAACGTGTATAAAATATCTTTTTAGGTAAGGTCCTTGCTCAAATATTTTCGGTTCAAAACTATGTGGAAAAACACAGATATGTAAATTGATGAATGTACAAGCGAGTGAACCATTGTGACATCATAAGGTATAAATGAGTTTTTTTGCCAATCCAGGGGGCCCAATAATTGCTCTTTTTACACATCCTCCTTTAAATTTACATTACTGAGTTTTTTGTATCTCAACATTCATATACTAAGTTGTAAAATAGATATTTTTTCCGTAGTACAATTTTTTATTATTGTAAAGTAAGTATTCGACAGTTTCATTTTAAACATAATCCTGGATACTCATGTTTCCTATATCTTGACCTATTTTTAATACTCTTAACATGAAACGATATATCTTTAGACATCGACATTATTTTAAATGTTCACTCTTTTGTTTGCGATAAAAATTTGTGACATTTATAACATATGACATGATACAGCTCAACTTTTATTGGATACACTATTGTTTAAGCACTTCAATAATACAAAATCAATTGTTTTGCGTAAAAATTGCGTATACTTTAAACACTTTATGTGAAACTACCAGATTTTATGAATCGGATGTCCATTTTATGATTTTATTTTTAAAATGAGTGCAATGCATTATAAGTGAAAAGCACATTTTAATCCACCCTTTTCTACATTTGAACATGCCCGTACCAAGTTAAGAATATGACAGTTATTGTCCATTCGTTCGAAAAACTAGGCACATTCCTACAACTATCTTTCCCCATATCATAGTTATATCATATTATTATTTAAGAGTTTATATTTGACGACTCTGTTGATAGAATCTATTGATTTGAAAATTGTAACAGTAATTTATTACACAAATTGAAATTGGAGCTGCTTTTAGGACCAAGTGAGCTTTTCTCATCACTTGGCGTCCGATGTCCTCGTCCGTCATCAGTCGTTGTCGTCATCCGTCATCGTCCGTTTACTTTTAGAAATATCTTCTCCTCTGAAACTATTGAGCATAAAGAAACCAAACTGGGCCTTATTCATCCTTAGGGTATCTAGTTTATAAATGTAACCAATGACCCCAACCATCGACCAAGATCTTCTCCTCCGAAACTATTGAGACAAATTTACCAAGGTATCTTCCAAAATAAATGTCAGATAACCCTGCCTACCAACTAACAGGGCTGACATCGCTTGAAGTAGAACATAGGGGTAAAAAGCAAGTTCTGTCTTATATTTTTGAACTGTTATAATTAAAGAAAATATAAAAGGAAAACATATTTTCAGAATAATGTGGTCTACCAAATAAACTTATCATAGATACCAGGACTAAATTTTGAATATACGCCAGACGCGCGTTTCGTCTACAAAAGACTCATCAGTGACGCTCGAATCCAAAAATGGTAAAAAAGGCAAAATAAAGTACGAAGTTGAAGAGCATTGAGGACCAAAATTACTAAAAGTTTTGCTAAATACAGCTAAGGTAATCTATGCCTGAGGTAGAAAAGCCTTAGTATTTTAAAACTTTAAAATTTTTTTAAACAGGTAATTTATGAATATAACCATATCAATGATAATTCATGTCAGCACAAAAAAGTACTGACTACTGGGATGGTGATACCCTCGGGGAAATAAATCTCCACCAGCAGTGGCATCGACCCAGTGGTTGTAAATAAACTCATCATAGATACCAGGACTAAATTTTGAATATACGCTAGACGCGCGTTTCGTCTAAAAAGGACTCATCAGTGACGCTCGAATCCAAAAAAGGTAAAAAGGCCAAAAAAGTACGAAGTTGAAGAGCATTGAGGACCACAATTACTAAAAATTTTGCCAAATACAGCTTAGGTCGTTTTTGCCGTTTATTATGAAAACTATGATATGTTTTTCCTGTTATGCTTTATTTGAAAGATAAAACACTTTAAATCACAAAAATGATCAGCAATTCAAAATCTATTAATAAGCCAAAGAAATTAAACAGACTAAATGTGAGTAATACAAGATCATCAGAACAGAAATTTTTGTAATGGTCTATTGTAATTTCTTGTCCACAGTGTTAGATATTGTGCTTTGTTTGATATTCCTATAGAGCAAAGGTGAGCGAAACAGGCTCTTCATCTTTTTTTCGTATTTTTCTCTATTTGTCATGTTTTCGAATAAAACTGATTAAATTTTGTGAAACACATTGAATAAATTGTGATTACTTCCTTTTCTTTATTTTTTGAGAACATAATCCATTGTTAAGATAACAATTTAATTGTTTAAAACTTTAACGTATGAAAGAGTGTAAAAATAGTTTATTGTTTAGTTTATTATCAAAAGTCAAAAGAAATTCTATTTACTCGGATGAAAAGAGTTTAACAATTTATTAAAAGATTTTCTCAAGAAAATACAATGATCAAATAGACATATTATATACTATGGAAAAAACTCTAAAATACATGTATAAATGAGGCAACCCACTACAACACAAAAACTTATAAATGTAGGTGAACATCGAGTCATCAATAATAAACGATACAAATGAATATGTAAACTAATTTTGATTTAATTATTTATGTTTTATGTACTTACATAAAGTAACCATATGATTAGACGATATTAACAGTTATCACATTCGAAAATGCTTTTTTTTTATAATTTTGTTTTTATAATCACATAAAGCTATTTATGTTTTAGTTAATTAAAAAAAAAACCCAAAATATTGGGAAAATGTAACCTTTATCATTCCTACCTTTATGTTCGAGGACAATTTGACACAAAACAATCCGTATTAAAATCGATATTTAATTATGGTGCTAGAGACTTAAACTATCTTTATTTCCTTATAGAGAAGCACAAGGCAAACCGAATACTTCCCTGTTTACAGTCCATTAATCCCGTGTCAAGTTTCTCATAGGTAACAAACTAGATTGACCATGTAATTCTCGGTATTGTGTTATCAATCATATTTTCTGTTTCCAATTTTGTTCAATGATAGATAGTAAAAAAACAACACCACATAAACATTATAAGCATTGATCGGACTCGATATTAAGAAAAAGTGTAATATAACAGCCACCACCGTAAACGCCTTCTTCGATAGGTACAATAAAACATATCATCATTATATAAAAATGAAATATATCTCTGTGATAAGAACACTATATTCTGCAAAAAAAATACGATGCATTTGTTTTATTTAGGGTGCAAGGTTCAAATTTCGGAATTTTAACATTGCCGTAATTAAAAAAAATACCTATCTAAAACCTACAAAAAAAACAGCATCACCAGTTTCGCTTTTTACTGCAAAAGATGAGGCTTTCGACAATGTATGTCTTTTGAATGATGTTCCGAAGACAAATAATTGAAAGTCGAGATCCTAATACAAACGCTGATGAGCTATCTATCAACTTGTTTGGATTATATAAAGATCCAGTTACCATGTTTTGATCACAAGGAAATGTTCTATCATCATTACTCAATTATTTACTACCTTCTCAATATGTTGTATTTACTAGACAAACGTCCTTTACTAACAGGCGAACATCCTTGGTTCACTTAGTCCAATTGTAAAATTAAATACTTCTCAATTGTATTATTAGTAATCCAATTTCTTTAAGATATTTCATAATTCAGGAGACATTTGTTCAATGGTTGTTTTGTTATTTCTGTGGTTCGTAATGTTTGTAGTTTCTCGTGTTTTTTTTTTAGATTATACCGTTGATTTTCCTGTTGACACTAGTCATTTAAAGGCCTTTTATAGCCCTATTCGGTGTGAGCTGTGGACCCGTATTGCAGGCAGTATTTACCTATCATTGTTAATGTTACAAATTTCGACTTAAATGTTTCATTGGCCATTGGCACTCATACCACATCTTCTATTTTTTATAAATTAAACAGTATCCGTTAAATTTATAAGAATTTTATTTGGACAATTTTCAATTTAACGATCAATTCTATAAAGCAATATCTATCAAATATACATGATGTTTCATTTGTAGAGTAGTCAATATTCATCAAAATAAAAAAAACCAACAATATTCATTATATTCCGTACGTATATACTGTTCTATTTTTTGCTTGCACAGCGGTCTCCAGTTAATCCATTTTTACATGCACATTTTGGCTGAATTTTATCAGGGAAACACGTTTCACCATTGTGACAGCTATATCATAATGATAATTGTCAAGTTCTTTCACCTTTATTCAACTTATACATTTATTTTCAAATTTTGTTTCAATTGAACATTCATTTACAACAAATTGATCAATACGTAACAATGAATTTGTAAAATATAAGATCTTGTATATTAAATGAAATATTTAGAGATTTTATAATATCGCTCACAGTTTTATGATTTTTATAAGAAAAGACTGAAATTGTAATGATATCACAGTCTAAATTGATTGGAATTATGTAATTTATCTGAAATTGTCGGGAATTTATAAACTCATTGATAAGATGTATTAGTCTTTTCTTAATTTATTGAATTAAACCAGCGAATCATTGACCAAAGTTTAAAATTATTCTAGTGATCTTAAACATATATAGTACAAAATCTTTAATAAATCCTTGATTTTATAAATTCAATAATAAATTCAGATTATACAAAACTTCCAAACCTTTAGGGATTTTGCAAAATACCTTATAAAAAATTTCCCTGTAATATACATCGTTATACATCTGTAAGGGAACATATGAGTATTTGAACGATACGTATATAGTCTTGATATACATCTTCATCTACATTGTGGGTTGATCTGTCAAATTTGACCAATTCTCAACCCTTCAGGTGGGTGCACGAGATAAAGTGATTTCAGAACATAAAACCCAAAATATAAAAAATAAGCAAGCATAATGTATGATAAAAAAATATAATAAAGTAAAATAATAAAAGGGGGATGGGGTGTTGGGTGTTCCATTTACCTTTCGTTCATCGGTCTGGGTACGTGACACAATGAAAGTTAAAAAATCGCTGTAAGTGTAAATTGCAAAAAGTATAAAATTCAAAGTGTCATTCAGTAAAGACATTTGTCCTAACGAAAAACAACATGTCGACTTTGAAAAATGATGTCAAAAACAACGTTATAAGTTAATTAACAAAATGTCATCACAAAAAAATTTCACACGCGCCTTTGACCTTGCACCCTTTACTTTCTTTCTTTACTATGATGTTAAATTTTGATTTTTATAAATAAAAAAAAAAAAATTCAAATTAATAACGGTATTTACTTACAATGACAGTAGTATGAGTTGTTCCTTTGCTCTTAAGTGGGAAATAAGAGTTGAGGAACAGCACATTCTGTCATTTCAAGATATGTTTTACAGAAGCAAGAACATATTGGTTAAAGGAAAATTCAGTGCATTCAAATAAAAACAAAAACAACTTATCTAATTACCGGGGAGAAAAAATAAAGAACCATGCTCAAAACGACCGTGGTTTTATTCACAAACGAAAACCTCGACAAGACGAAAATAATTTTGATGTACTTTTAGCAAAGGTAAAGTACACCAGGATGTAGATAATATGTCAAAAATTATTTCATTTATATAAGAAAGTGTTTAGGTTCGGAAGCCGCTTTCATAATATTTACAAGACATAAAACGCTGTGTATAAATGTACGTGCTGTACACATAGTATAATGTACAAATGAAAAATATAAATGTTTATCAATTGAAAAATTGATGTAAAAGCTGGTTTATTTATTTGAGTAAATTATCAAAGAACTTCATTAGAATAAAACAATACCTCTCTCATCAAATACACAATGAGCATGAGGTTAAATGTGTCTATCATTTCTTTGTTTGTTTTGTATTTCAAAATAACTTTTCATAATTTTATTGTTGTTGGCCCATTGTTCTCCAATTAATACACCTATCCAGACCATTTATAAATGACTTTGTCCATTGTTTTAGATCAATTATACATGTGTATTGCCTAACTTGTCTTCATAAATTCATTAACAAATAAATATTAAAGAAATAACAATTTTCATAAGTAAAAGTAACAGTATTATGTGAAATACTCCTGTATATTTCATAATATCTTCCAGGTGAGAAATAAGTGCTTTCGCCATTTCTGGTTGTGTGTTATAACTCGTGTATTCACAGTATCCGTATTCAAAAAGAAGAAAAAGAAGCTGTATCTATTTACAGTCTGTGTAATACGAGAAGTACACACTTTAACAAGTGACAGAAGATTCATCCATCAGTTTTATGACTTCTTCCAGTTTATTTGCAAGTTGTAGGTCTGTCGCTTCTTCCATATCCTCCAAATCATTTATAATCTGAAAATGGGCAGAAAAAACTGCTTTGGTCAACAATAAATCATATCTAAAGAAAATAAATGGGAAATGTTTGCAGATAAATAACATTTTTATTATTGTTATCTTATCTTAGATGTCAGCAGAATCTACAAAAAAATATTTCTTATATAAAAGCAAAAGGAGCAACAAATATCATTTAGAATTTTTGATTTTCACCGCAGTCCGAAAAATTGATTATCAGAACATACATGTACACATATCTGGAATTTATACGTACTTTGCGAGCCAAATGTTTTATTGTTAAAGTAAAATCTTCATGTACAAATATCCTCTAAAATGCAATTTATTTGGACAACAGATCAACAATGACCAATAGACCAATGTAAGAAATTGTAGAATTAAGTCCGAGTGATGGATCTGACAAAATTGTTAATATTCAAAATGTTTTCTATCATAGCTTTGCAATGAAATCACTTACTTTAGTCTTGTGTTTTCTAATATATAGATTATATAGCTGTTGAAGGGCAGATTGGCGACTGAACCTCATAGGTTCTAGTTTCTGTTTCTGAAGTAGATGTAAACTGATGTTAACATTTATTTTATCAATTCTGATGACAAAGGAATTATAGGAACACATGCATTTAAATAACTCAATAAAATATGTACAATGAAGCTAATGCAACACTAAAACATTTTGATTGCATATTTGTTCTTGATTGTCATATTCACTTCGGTGCATTAACAATCCTTTCCACCATTATCAAATTATGATGTTTTTAAAAACCTATCATTCAACAATTAATTTATTAAAACAAATAAAAGGATTGTTTTCTGATTTTACTTAAAAGAATGAGCCAAACAGTTTCAAATCTCATAAACATGTTTAACCCCTCCGCAATTTTGTGCCTGTCCCAAGTCTGGATTCTCTGGCCTTTGTTAGTCTTGTATGATTTTTAATTTTAGTTTATTTGTATAATTCGGAGTATGACGTCCATTATCACTGTACTAGTATACATATTTTTTAAGGGGCCAGCTGAAGGACGCCTACGGGTACAAGAGTTTCTCGCTACATTGAAGACCAATTGGTGGCCTTCGGCTGTTGTCTCCTCTATGGTCGGGTTGTTGTCGCTTTGACACATTCCCCATTTCCTTTCTCAATTTTATTAGTATCAAACCACAATTCTAATGATTAGGAACAAACTTATTCATGTTATACAGATACCAGGATTACAATTTTATACGCAAGTAGTCCGTGTCGTCACTGAAACTCGAATCAAAAACTTTTAAAAGATGGTATACTGTTTCAAATGTGATGTAAACGTCAATGCATAGGAAGGTAATGCAAAAATTAAATCTCGTAAATTTTTGGCTTAGGTCACTACTGTTTGAAGCTTTTAGTGTTATCATAGAAGATCTGTGATATCGTTTGTATAAGTTTTCATGTTTATATGAAACCACTAGTAAAATAATCCCACAAAAAACAAAAACAAGACAGATTGAGCGACACTGAAACATGGGATGAATATCTTTGACTTGAATATATGCAATATTTGCTACGCTCAAATATATTGAGCTTGACACAAGTTAAAACACCTGTCCACTGTTGAAGATCGTATGTTTACCTCCAGAGGTTTGTTTGCATGTTTCTATCATTTTGCATACCCCGTACCTTTAATTTACACCTACAATTGTAATATGAAAAATGTCAATACTTACATCTGAGATTTCGTCCATTTCACTCCAGAATTCATTATCAGTCACTGGTTCCAGGCGGATGAAAAAAGGACTAATAAGCTTTCTGTATCTTGGTATGTCTTTATGAAACAACAACTTCTGTGATGGTGATTCCTAACAAATTCCCATGCAAATATCAATAATGCTAATTAATATTACATATAGACATATATTCTATCAAAATCAAAGCACAACAATAAATAAAAAACACACAAAGTCATCGGTAGTAATACGTAAAACAATTAGTTATTTTTTTTTTATTCAAAATGAATTTTATTCCTCAAGTAAACCCAGACTAGTTTTTTTGTGTTTTTTTTTTGTTGGACTTTTTTAAAGGATTTTTAAATACCTTTTTGTATTTTTATTTTATTTTAGCCTTGTATTTTTTATCCCTAATCTTATTTCATAACTAAGTCAAATGATAAGAATAGAGGCACGAGACGACTCATCAATCATAAATAAATGTTTCTCTCATTTAACCCACCTCAAAATTTGATATCCCATATATCAGATTTCTTCAAAACACAGATGATTTATAAGTTTAAATTTACTCTAACCTTATTGATTTTGTGGGCTGTTTGGGTAAAACTTTCCACAAAAACTTGTCTTAGGATGTCCATACATGGTTCCACGTATGCAGGCACACTAACATCAAACAATATATCTGGTTTACCGATCAATGGAGCCCAAACTCGTGTTGCATAGCTAAGCAAAAGCAAATGTGTATCATTAGAAACATAGGTTCAGCAAAACATCAATTATTTTGACATGATATACGTTTTGAAATTTGTTTGTCCAAAGAATATATAAACCACATTTAGTAACATTACCGGTACCAATTTTTCTACACCAGATGCACATCTCGACAATACATGTCTATTCACTGATGCGTGGCCAAAATATTTGAAATCCAAAACTTATATAAAAGTTGAGGGGCGATAATCTAAAAGATCCAAAACGTATAGCCAAATCCGTGAAATGAATCAGTGCTATGCATGAGGGAGATATATTCCTTAATTCTTAATAATTTTTAACATTTGGAAAAATCAAACTTTAATAACCAAAACAAATTCGTATTTTCATGCCAGTACCGAAGTACTGGCTACTGGGCTGGTGATACCCTCGGGGACTAACAGTCCACCAGCAGAGGCATCGACCCAGTGATAGTAATAACATTAACGGTTCCAATTTTCCTGCACCAGATGCGCATTTCGACAATACAAGTCTCTTCAGTGATGCTCGTGGCCAAAATATTTGAAATCCAAAGCTTATATAAATGTTGAGGAGGTCCAAAAAGTATAGCCAAATTCGTGTGAAAGGAATCAGAGCTATGCATGAGGGAGATACATTCCTTAATCTATAATAATTTCTAACATTTAGTAACAGCAAATTTTGATAACCAAAAAAAATCTGTAAACCTCTTGATAATATGCTAAAACATATATAATAACATAAATAAGACTGGGAATAATAACGAAAATGTCAGAAGGCGTAAGCTTTTATATATCTATAAAAAAGAAAGATAAATAAAATGCACGATTTTCACCAATTACCTGATAAACATTCAGCTCAATTCAAATGTCCCAAATTGTACAATCTGTTTGAACAACTACAGGTAAAGTTAAACATAAACACCTTTATTCAAGTTACAGTAAAGTTAAAAAAGTTAAAACCAAAGCTTAAAAAATATTTTTTATCTATGAATAAGAGTCAACCACTCACCATTCATTTTTCCATGACTGCAGAACGTCCTGATCTACTCCAAAGTTTTTTCCAAGTTTATCCAACATACCGATGAAGTATCGAATTGGTATTGATGATGATTGTGGATCTATTAAATTCTCAAAAGTAGTATCTATGCACTCCGAAAGTAGCAGCTGAAACAAAGAAAAATTTCTTTTTTGGCAATGGTTTAAGACCTTTGCATTGACGGCAACATGCTTTTGTAGTATTGTCCAATTTCGTCGTTGAAAAAAAACCTATGCTTACCAGGCTCGGAAATGTTAGAATATAGTTATCAAGGTACCAGGATTATAATTTAGTACACCAGACGCGCGTTTCGTCTACACAAGACTAACCAGTGACGCCCAGATCAAAACAGCCACAAAACCACAAAGTACAAAGTTGGAGATAATTGAGGACCCAAAATTCCAAAAAGTTGTGCCAAATACGGTTCAGGTTATCTATTCCTGGGGATAAGAAAATCCTTAGTTTTTCTATAAAATTCAATTTTTTTTAAACAGGAAATTTATAAGAAATAAGATGAATTCTGCTAAAAAGGGCGAGGTGGCTGTTTCAATTTTATGACTTCAACTCGACCCTGCTTTGAGTAAATATTACTTTGCTCAAAAGACATGCTTCAACTGTAAAACTGTGATCAACCAGATCATTGAAGGGAAATTTGGAATGAAATCAGAAAAAGAATGATGCTGTATATACCATTCAGTGTCCCGATTACTATTTGCAAAGACTATGCTCTTTTTATACCGCAAATTTAAGATTTTACATCCGAATGGGACAAATCCAGGTGATCATATTTCTATACCTCAGTTCTTGTTGAAAAAGATTTTCCTGAACTAAAAAATAAGTTTAAGTGGATAAAATTCCCAAATTCACTCTTATCCTGACAAAACCGCATTGTTAAATTATTAAAAAATTTGTTTATCAAAATTTTAATACGGTTGTATTTTGGATAATAAAAAAACTATATTACCTTGGTGAGAAATAATCTATTCAGGAAGATGTCACCAAAATCTAGATCTTCATTAGACCGTCCGTCTGGTAAGTTTGACTAGAAAAAATATTATATACATATAACTCTGTCGTGTATCTAGAGTAGAAAGATGCACATACAAAACAGAATTCGGATGATAACCGGTCAAAGAATACGAAGTAAACATAAGGTCATAATTAATATACGGCACATTGTGTTCATTTTAAAATTATATTGCTTTAAAAATTTGAACATACAACAAAAATGGAAGTAGCAGAGACATTCATATGACTAGCGGCAACAAGAATCCATTGTGAATCTTTTATTGGCAAACATTTCAAACAAGACAGATAAATTACTACTTCATAGTATGACAATTAGGAATGATGATATTTTTGGTAAACTTATTACGATTATTGAATGCAACTTACTTTCCCTATTCATATGCAGCAGATTTATCCAAGAAATTA
The DNA here is from genome assembly GCF_965363235.1 of Mytilus galloprovincialis. Taxonomy (NCBI): domain Eukaryota; kingdom Metazoa; phylum Mollusca; class Bivalvia; order Mytilida; family Mytilidae; genus Mytilus; species Mytilus galloprovincialis. The sequence continues at coordinate 61,928,595 of NC_134838.1, read as the reverse complement.
TCTCAGTCTTCGATGTATAAAGTTATCAGCAAATACCAAGTTAGGAATATGACAGTTATTTTCCATTTGTTAAATGTGTAAGAGCTTTTGATTCTACCATTTTATAAAAAAGGACTTTCCGTTTTGAATTTACATTACAATTCGGTTTTTTTGTTATTTCATATATTATCAATGGAGATAGACGAATATATATTTCGTGGCAACAAATATAAACGACTCGTCCGTTTAGTAAACATAAATCAATAATATAAATCATGTATTTGCAAAGATGCATGAGTTGCTCGACTTCTCTGTAATACATATCAAATATAAGAACAATGATGCATCTTAATAAAACATTATCATCGTGTCAGTCCGTCAAGACAAAGTAAAATATTGAGCAAGAAGTTGTATCAATCATTAGGCATATCATTATAAAAATGAATATTGTATAAGCAAAACAAAGTAAATGGAAGTTAAGCAACTTGCTGTTAAAAATCATTTACATGATTGGGTAGGTTCACTATTCCGGTTTTGTAGCCCTTTTTCACAAAACGACTAATCAAAGAACGTGAAGCATATTTATTTTTTGAATAATCAAATTTGCAATAAAAAAAGATAAATGGCCCAAAATTGTCAGTATGATAATAACTAAGCTTTCATCGAAGTAACCAAAAATCAAAGATAGTGTTTCCAAAGCAAGTTGAGCTATAACATTGTTTTAAATGAAAACGATCCTTCACTGTTTAATCTAGCTAAAAGAGGTTATACATGATTTACTCACCACATTTGTTTCCTGCACATTTAAGATTTTCAAATAAATTGATAAAAACTCAGATATTAGAATAACATGTACAAAAAATATGCGTATGAAAATAACAGAATTTTAAAACTCTTTTTTGATTGACTTCTCATACGATTGTACGTATAAGCATACCATCGTAATTTTCTAAATTAAAAACTGTCTTTAAAAAAGATATTGACAACTTGTACTTTACCAGAAGCAATAGTATCACCAATGTGTTATATTGTAATTCAAAATTGATAGAATTGCCTCTAATTCATGTTTATACACCTACGAAATGCTATAATTCGGGAATTGTTTAAATTCAGTTCACAAATAGGGGATTATTTTGATGATGATTTAACTAAATTATAGTTTATTTTTTTTGTACCTATGTGTATCTATTATAAGTATTAACAATGTATATTTGAACAAATATTTATTTCTATTTTTTAAAACAATTTCAATTTTGGTATTGACTCATGAAAGGGTTGTTGTAGAACATCAAATTGAGCAATGATATACATAAGAAAAAAGTAATAAAAAACTAACCAGATGCCATTTCTGGCCTTCTAATTCCGAACATTCGACGTTTTCCGGCACAAGTAAAGTAATATCCTCTGACGCGAGACTTTCATCTTGGAACGCTGTCGAATTCACTGTAAAGATAAACAAATGTTCTATACAGCCAATGAGACAACTATCCACTAAAGTAATAATGAAGTGGATGTAAGCACTTATAGTAAACGTACGGCTTTCGACAATACGGTAACCCCATTAAACCTCTAAATTAAATGTCTATACGTTTATTATCAAACCTTATCTGATTTTCAAATCTTTATTCCATTTATATATAATTTAAAGATATAGGAAGATGTTAGTATGTTTAACATTGCGACTCACATTGTAAATTTTAAGAGGACCATCAGAACTTCATCTTTGGGTTGCAAGTTCAACTAACATTGACATAAAACTTCGATACATATCAAAATGTGACGACAAAAGACAAATAGCAAGTACTTAATATAATGTTTAGAAACTTTGAATGTGTGCAAATTTTAAATATAAATATTTACCGTTGACAGTGTGGCTGTCACGTTGCTTATACATCAGGGCCATTCTACTGTTGTCTTTAACCATATAATGTTTTATGGTATTCAGACATACCATTCCATTGTTTCGTTCACTTGTGTTGTCAATATCATTTAGTGTAAGTTTTCCAGCCCTCCCTTCTTGCCACTCTAAAAATACATAAAATAAAAGGTTATATTGTGAAACTAAACTTTATAAATTCTTAATTTAAATCAAGTGAGAGCAATTCTTAGAAAGATCTATTAAACTTATTATTTTTACCTGTCTTAAAACCTTTCGTGTATATGTATTTAAACAACGATTTTAAACTCATGTTACTGGCCTATATTATATTAAAAATAAAACGTGGCGAATACTGGGGGTGGTATAATTGCCCCGGAGAGGTCAACTGATCCTGGCCTAAATGTGACAACCGTCGTGTTGACCATGTTAGTACAAACCCGGGAATAAATCTAATCTTGTTGGCCACATTCGGTCTTTCAAAAGTTTAAAAGATGTTGTTGGTATGTTTATCTCAGGGTTTAATTTCAAGTACTATAGCTACATGTGTTTCAGCAAAAGAGTAATTTGTGACGAGTAACACAACATATTGCCTCAGTGGAACAGAGACAGCTAACCTTTAGGAACATCTTAGTTCATCCCCGGATTTTTTAAGAGACTTGTGTTGTTGAATATTCAGTTTGATTTATAGTGTTTTTGTCATTGGTTTTGGTCTTTTCAAATCTTTTTTCCATCTTGGTATCTTGTCTCTTATATACAAACACAATTAATCTCTTTTAAAATAGTACTAGAACAACGACTATCTTAAACTCTTGAAAAAAATATTTGAATCAGTGTATCTATCTTAGGTGATCCAAATTTATGACTTCTTAGATTCATATTTGTTCATATTTGCTCAAATGTATTTCAGCATAAATTAAAATGCACTTTTATAGTTTCATAACAAGTACTACTTACCTAAAGAAAGTTCATCATTGTGTGGTATTTTTGAAGAAGGGTTATTTTTATAAATCTGTTCACAACATTTCTGTTTCACTTGTGATATTGTATCACAGTCAAGAACTTTCACAGGATAACGCTTGTCACTATTCCCATTTAAATCTATTTGCAAAGTCTAAATAAAACAAATATTAATAGTAATATGAACAAAGGTACATCGCAAAACACAACCCTTCCTCCAATAAATACAGTTCCTTATATTACGTAATTCAATGTATTTCGTTTTTTATCCAAAAGTCTGAATTATGCATGTTTGAAACAAAAACTTGAACATTATAAGTTCAAAAGTGAAAAGATATTGTTTCTTTTCCTTTAACATGTGAAAAAGAAATCAAATAAATCTAAAATTAAGTCAGATTTTGTACTAGAGATTATTTACCTTTTATCCTATTAAAAAACATATGATAAATAAACTTTCAAAGACTCTTACAAAAGATTGATGCTCAATCCTCATTTTGAGTAGTTTTTCCTCTGCGATAGTGTTCTTTGAATTAGATGTAAGTGCGTCTATTGGTGCCATTTCAACAATTGTCTTTACTGCTTTGTAGAGCATAAACAGTTGCATTCCACAATTTGACTGTAATTATGCAATATAACTATCCTGTTACATAATGAATAATTTGACTCTTAAGGCTTTAGGTCATACGATGCAATTATGCTTCGCTTTGTGAAAAATTGTGTTACATGTATTTATCATTATATACACTAAGATTTTTATATTCCTACCTCCGATTCCGGGTAAAGACAGTCTCATCTTATTTGGAGCAATTTTTAGGAATTTTGTTTTTAATGCTCTTCAGATGTTTGTTTGATTTTTCATCCAAATTTTATTTTAAATAAATGAATGACTGATAAATCTAATGTTAACGGAACGCTAGTCAATGTTTAAAACTATCAACCTGATATCTTGGATGATTATTTAAAGATTATATTTTGATATGCCATAGCCAGACTCCCGTACTTCTTTTGTTATGAATTCAATAGAATGCAAATCATTGAAACAGATAATGATTTTACGTTCTGGCATACATTATATCATGCTTGAAATCTAATCATTTTATTGTCTCTATTCCACGATTGAAGTGTATCGTTCATACGTTATAAGTAACATGTATGAAACATCGTTGAGCAAATAATAACGTATGTCATATCGTGTTATATATGGAATATAAAGTTGCTCCTAGTCATAGGTTTAACACTACTAGTTACCGTTAACTGTCCATAAAGTCCTATCTGTAACCAGTTTGCCATCAATCTCAGTGTGATAGATTCAAACCTACAAAATAACAAGCACAGTAAACTAGACAATGCTGTTGATCGATAACATGTTTATTAATGAAACCCAGATACTCTCCAATAATTTACATTCGAAAATTTAATTAAAAAAAGGAAATGTATCAAAATGTGTCCAACAATGTTTAAAACAAGTGAATAATTTAAACAAGACGTTCTCCAATTATAAATGCTCAACGTGTATGTTTAAATGTAAGATCCAGACATACAGTTTTAATACACCATCTGCATATACGAAAAGTTGACATTGCTCTGAACCTTCTTTGGGTCAAAATATACAATCGAACTTTTGGTTAGGGTGTCGCCTAAGGTATCACTAGCCCAGCAATCAGCACTTCTGTTTTGACACGAGTTATCACTGATTAGAAGATAATTGAAAAATCTATTTGAATTTTTAGAAATACTTATGATTTCTCCCCTGGAATAGATGGAGCTTAGCTGTATTTGGCTAAACCTGCGTAATTAAGGTTCACAATGTCATTAGACTTCGAACGTTTTTAGCATTTATTTAAAAAAAAATGTTGACGTTAAAATTGCAATTGCTGTTACAAAATTATATACATAAGAAATCGAGGAAAATAAACAACCAGCTAGTATAAAAAACAGAACAAATGATGCAATTGCTGTACACTAATCTTAATTTTTGGAAATTACCTATATTCAGCGAAGAAAATGTGAAACAAAATCAATATGGAACTGTTGATTACACAACTATCTGGTAAAATACTTCAAATATATGAGATGAGAATTTAGTGTTACTTCAGTTTGACCTCAAAAAGCTGCCAAAAGTACTATCAGATGGTTTACATCACTTGTCTGCAATATGCTAACAGTGGCAAGGACACATTTTATTTTTGATTGAAAGAATCTGTTTTACCTAAGTCGCCACAGGAGATGCAGGTTCTAGTATTCGTTCGATTCCGCCCTCTTTCTGTCCGTCTGATATGAATTTAGTTTTTGATGCTCAGTTTGAAGTATGTAAGAAATTTTAGCATCTGCCGTGCAGAGGTTTCTGGCTTGCTGATAGTTTGCAATTTTAAAATACTTATTATGAAAAAAAAAGTCTCGTCAAATTTTTCTCAATTTTTAAGGAAAAGTATTATGTAGCGTGAAAGTTATATCAACATCTTCCGTGCTACCACTTACTATTTGTTGATGGTTTGACATGTTGGAATTTCATAACACTCACTGTACAAGTTCAATTCTCTTCAAACATTTTCATGGAAGAGAATGATAAGTTATGCTTCAGTATATATGTAATATTAATCAATTTTATGCATTAACGCATGTCCAGACTCGCTATTGGTCTTATTTTGTAAAAACATTAAAAGAATGGAAGTGGCACGCCATGACAAATTGACACATGCAATTGGTTCTTCAAGCCACATGATATGACATATTACTTACCTTCTAAATAAAACTTTTTGTTGCTTTTTATTAGCTGACCGAATTATGTCTACCATCAAACATTCTATCAAACTACAAAATGATCAGTGTTTGTTTACTATAAAAAGTGATTTTAGAACATGAAAGAATTTGCTATGTCTACATAATTTTAGACAATGAAAGAAAGAAGACGTCCAGGTATACTCCAGTCTGTCTCGAAAGTTATATTTCAAGTTTTCAAAACTAAGAATTAATGGTCAACAACTTTCAGAATTTGAACATTGATGTACAAAGAATTTATAAACATATGCAAATACAATTATGAGTATTGTTTTAAATTTCTTGAATTAACCGATAATCATTGTCACAGCATGTTTAATTCCAATCCGAGCAGCGGTAACTTGTCCTTAATGTTTTGTTTTTATTTATAAAACTTGATCACATGGCAACGAGTAAATAATAACCTTATTTGAACTATTTTTATTTCTTCATAGAACAAAACAAGTTGGTTAAGGCAAATTATGTAATTTATACTTACTCGAAAAAGAGTGTCATATTTCCAATCAATGAAATTGACAGAACGGATGAAAAATGTGCTCTGAAATAACCAAGTATTATTTATTTTATTGATAGCTATTTTTACGAGGTTTTGTTAAGCTTATAACTTGAGAAATATTCAAAATAGTGATTAATTGAGAGAAAAAATACCAATACAGACTAATTATGTTCTTAAAAAAATAATTTTGAAATATGGTCAATAATGGTATAAACACGAAAGATTACAGACATGTTAACTCTCACAGGGCATTTTTTTCATCGATTAGCACTGATTAAACTGATTAGGACCAGTAATGAAATTGTTAAGCAAGAGCTTCAAAAGTGTCATTGATTGGTCCCTGAAATGCTTAAAATCTAAATCTCGATAATTATGTAGATTCGGTAAATGAAAAGCACTATTTCTTGATGTCAGTTGAAATTTGACTATATCGTTATAATCATGTTGGTGTGGACATTAAATGAGCATTTGATATAAAATTTGTAGTAAAATGATTTACCAGTTAAAACATTATATAAAACATTTTTAGATTTCTTACTGAAATTAACATCTTTGTATAAGCCATCTGCATCAAAGTACTGTTTGAGGCAAGGCATTTTATAATTTCTAAAAGCCCTTAGCCAATATGAACTCACTATACATGTACACATATGCGATTACTGTTAGATAGTTTTTCTATTTTAATCTCTGGTTTTGTTAAAAAAAAAGTACAAAGGTCGGTGCAAGTTTTATTGTAGCTTTACTCATGTGTCATCCATATGTTTTCAGAATTAGAATACGTTTGTGCGTAAAATGGAGCTAAGAGGATCATATCTCTGAACGTAAAAACGTATCACAACAGATAAAAAAAAACAACTTTATTTTGTATTAAATAACCTTGAAACCAACAATTTCTACTTACTTTTCTTGAATTGTCAGCATACTTGGGCGATCAATAGTTTGGACTAGTGACTTCAGAAACAGTTTATTCGACAATAACATTTTAAAATTGTCAATCGCAGTTTCAGTAACGTCTTTTTTTTCATCCGATATCTTGAATAAAAATATAAATGTTGAAAACATTTCTTGTACTTTATATTGATGTGATGAAAATATAATATTTTATTCAGTTGAATTAGGGTCTGGAGCTGGCATGTCAGTAACTACTTGTAGTCCTTTGTTAATTTATGTATCATTGTCTTATGGTTTAGTTCTTTTGTTACCTATTCTGACATCGGACTCGGTCTTCTTTTGAACTGAGTTTTACTGTTTGTATTGTTGTGTGTTTTTTCTCCCTTGGCTAGAGGGTATAGATATCATGAAACATGTTTGACCCCGCCGCAATTTTTGCGGCTGCTTCAATTTAGGAGCCCTGGCCTTTGTCAGTCTTGTATGATTTTTTTGTTTAGGGGCCAGCTGAGGCACATCTCCGGGTACGGAAGTTTCTCGCTGCATTGCATTGGTGGCCTTCGCCTGTTGTCTGCTCTATGGTCGGATTATTTTCTCTTTGATACATTCCAGATTTCCATTTCCAATTTTACTTGATATCTCAAATTTATCAGCCGTAATGTGTAAATATGGGCAACTTATAAAAATTAATAAATACTGTTATAAACTACTGAATGTTCAATACAAATTAATTACATTAGATTTCATTATAACACGTTATTCTGATTGGCTAACTGCACATCACGTGTTAGTCCTTAAGCAATTGCATTACACAAAAAAACTGATTATTCATGAAAACAGGAGGTCCCACAATAACGTGCACAGGTGTATTAAATAAAAAAAGTCATAAAATTCGTGTTTTCAAGATCCTGGCTAAAAAATGTAATTATAAGTATTGAATGCTTCTTTTTGTAACTTTATATGGTTGTAAAAGCGTTGACCACGCTTCATACAAAATGTACTTCGGTCAACGCTTTTACACCCAAATGAAGTTACAAAAAGAAGCATTCAATTCGTAAATAAAAACACTTCAATCACATAAACTCTAAGCGCTTTAAGATTGGTTGAGACTCTCCTGTATCATAAAATGCAAAAACTAACTCATTAAAAACTATTTTTAAGTAGCTATTTTTTACTTTAAAATGATATAAAAGATTTACGTTCAAATCTAAAACACCTCTGTGCAAGTTACCTTTAAACCGTGGAGTAAGGGATTTGTTGTTATATCCTGGTTCGGAAAAAGCTGACGAAGAACATACGTCTTGTAGTCACAAAAGGGTACCTTTGACGTGAAAAGGTCAGATTTTATACTTTTCATTGTCATCTGAGCATCTGCGAATTCTAAAATAAAAATAAAAAAAATATATTAAAGCGAAATTATAAATAAAACAATTGAATTAAAAAAATGTTTAATATGTTAAAACAAGAATTGCTCCAAGTGTCACATAATGAAAAACCTCAGCTTGTCAATATGAACCGTTTTAAAAAAAAATAAAATTTAAGAATTTATATGTGTTGATGCTGCATGTAATTCAGACCAAATGTCCTCTTCATCATACTGTCTATCAGCTTACAATTATACTTTTATAAATGACTGATACATTCGGTCTTGATGTACGATTTTGATATCAAGCTTTGCGAACAACTTCCTCAATCTAAGTCGAAATCATAATCGTGGTCATTTGGAAAACAATCAAGGCGATGCAATCATCAATACATTATGTAGTCAACTTCAGTCTTTTGCTAAATTATTAAACTGATCGACTGCTGTAAATGAAGTACTGTTCAAGTATTAAATATGTTTGCAGTAATTTCAATATTATTCCATACATTTCCAGACAAATTAGTTTATATTACAGTGTATAGTTAAAAACAAACTATTGAACAGTCCGAACACATTGATAAGATCTTACCGACTGCATGTAATTTGTCTAACCCGTACTAAATTTACCGTAGTGAATAAGTAATTAAGCAACTAAAAATAACTTAATAATAAACTCATCATAGATACCAGGACTAAATTTTATATATACGCCAGACGCGCGTTTCGTCTACAAAAGACTCATCAGTGACGCTCGAATCCAAAATGTATTGTTCAATCCTTTCCTTATTTTGTCTGTTTCGGATCAAAATTAGATAATCTTTCAAAATTTTTTTATAGATGGAAATGCCAATTTATTGGAATTCTTGAACTCACTCTGAGTCGGGTTGTGTCAAATTCACAAGTTTTGTGGGAAATTATTAAGTGTTTTCTCTAGCAGTGCTTTGCTTTGGATATATTTCTTATCATTAATGTTTTTTACTACGTAACTGATCTGAATCTTCAAATTTTTTTGATAGCGACACCACTTAAGGGCTTTTAAATAAAGAAAAATGCGTCCGCCAAAAATAATTTAACGTCTAATATCTTTGATGAATATTAAGAAACATTTTAAATCATTCTTCTAATGAAACTATATATCTTAAAGTGAAACAAACAGAGTTTACCTTAATCATCCATAAACCATGGAACGTCAGTCTTTATATTTTAAACTGCAAAGGTGTTTACTTCATGTACATTCAAATCGTAGTGTGGGCGATACTTTTTTGTCACATGCAAGCAAAATGTCAACCTCTTTACACGTCAGAATACATCAACCTCAGTTTTTGACAAAAGGAGTCCATTCAACATTTTAAAAAACACCACTACCAGTAAATTTTGATACGGAGTATCATATGTATTTCCCGATGTTATAAGACCTTCAACAACATATGGATATAGTTTACGTTTTCAAATAATTTGGCCTTGAGCATGACTGAAGAGATGTTAAAGGCCGAAAAACACATCTGATGAACTAACAGGAACCATTAATGTAATTTTTGTTTGTTTGTCCAATGTATGTCAAACTAGAAAATGACAAACGGACTGAAAACAGTCTGCTCTACCACACATTTAAAAGATTGAGACACAAGAGACAGAACAAGATATATGAGAGGTAAACAGAAAAAATTCAGAAACTTAGACAAATGATTTACCAGTGGTATCAATCTTTTTTTCCAATGGCTTTGGAAAATAAAACCATCGAAGAAAACAGGACAGGGTTGTGTGTACAATTGTAACATTACCACAAACATGATAAAGATACACCATAACAGTATTTGCAACAATGATGTCGCCATTCAAAATGGCTAAGAAATGTTTCCAACTTAATAACATGTGAGCGGCAAACTACGCAACATTAACCTTGAAATAAAGTGTCAACTGCGAAATACATATATCATGTTTAAGCAGTTTCTTTTAGATAGAAAATAAATGATCACAGTGAAATAATGGAAGTCAGCTTTCCTCATAGAAATATTAGTGCCTAATCGACCCTCATTTTTTTTTACGTTTACGTTAAAAATATACGAACATCACAAACGCTTAATACATCCCAAAATGTTGCGTCAGTTTCTTGTGTAATTGTAATTTGGACTTTGAAAATATTTATTCATTAAATTTCACATTTCAATTATTTATAATTCATAGACGATTTTGAATATAAATCCACATTTATTTACATGCTTAATTCATCATGGACAACTTCTTTATCGTATTTTCATATTTATCATTACCTTCTCTGCTAGCTTTTCGTACCATTTCTTCACGTGTCATAAGTTCCATTTTAAATTCCTTGATAGCTTTTCTTTTTTTCTTTTTTAATACAAAAACAGCAAGTATTCCAATGGTAACAGCAATAGCCAAAGCTGCAGCTAAAACACCGGCTATAATAGCTAATACTTTTACGTCTTCCTGGTACTGTATGTCGCCAATATAAACTGCTATCCTACCAACCTCAACCTGTAAAACTTTCATAACTTATGCTACATTCGAGCAGAACATAAGAGTCATTTAAAAAAAAGCAGGAAAATGGCTGGTACCTGCGTTACCGCGTACGATTGTATCAGACCAAATAAATTATAATTGCATTTTATAGAAGACACGATAACTAATTTTAGTTCTGTTAAACGTTTCCGTGTTTTTTCAGAAAAACTCTTTTGACAGACCAAGTATAATTTCTCTTTCACAGTAGCAAAAGAAACTTTGACGATTTGTTTTTGCACACGGTCTCCCTAACAGATAGACGAAAACAATGACGGAACGAAAGAAGGAGTCGAGCGGTTACCAGACCTGCTTTTGACGTGATTGTGAATAAGGTTGTAAAATACAACAAACTCACAAAGATATCGATGTTCGCAGTTAAATTACTATAGATGTGAACGAACATTTCGATGTCAAGAAGGGGGAAAACACATTTTGTACGTAAGGTGTCACTAGCGTATAGCTTTCCCATCTATCTGTGATTAATACACATCTACTGATCTTTGCAGCACGTACTTTTCTTTACAGGACTATTAAGTATAGACTGAAACAAACGAAAGTTCGTGATCTTCATCACAGATGCCTACTGTCTTAACGAATAAAAAATTTGTAAATATGTATTCAATCGAAGAGCCATACAAAACCCCTTTCGAATTCGCATTGCATAAATTCCTTTGACAGGCATCTTACTTTTACAGGTTTTGGAAAGGTTTTTTTAAATTCTTGAAAATTCTTATATTATCTTTTAACATTTTAAACTGCTCTACTAGATTTGATCATGGGTAAAGAATTCACTGCTATATAAATGTACAAGTTATTATCATTTATACTTACAATAACATGAACTGTATTTACTTCTGATTTATTTGTTCGAGGAACGTTTTTCGGTGGAACACAAATGATAAATTCCATTGATATTTTAGATATCAGGCATTTTCCGTCCAAACCAACTTGAATTTTGTAATCTACAAATCGGGCGCCATTTAAAATATTTTTACCCTATAAGAAAAGATTATAAAGAATATTTTAAAACAGATAAATTCCGATTTACAACTATTCTGAACATGTGTCATTTGAATCATGAAACCTAAAATATGAAAACCAATACGGCAAAAAAGAAAGTTATCAAAACATTATCATCGAAATTAAATAAAAAAATGTTACGCTGGTTTGCAACGACACAGCGTGATTTCCAAGTCCAATAATAACCGGTATTGTCAATCCACCAGAAATAACACATGAAATGAAGTCATTACTTATTACATTTCTTTAAGCATTTGAAGAAAGGCTCTGACTTTAGAAATAAATTCATGCGTCGGATGGATTTTCCATCATCGGGAAAGATTAATATTTGAAATCCAGTAATTATTAAAACAGTCGAAGACATACACATTTAATTGACAAGTAGTAAATCAGTTGGAGCTTAACATTTAGTATAACACTTTAACAATGTATAGTTAAGAGATTTAAAAGTTATTAAAGATAAAAAAAAAAAATACAAACTTTCGCTCTCGCTTTCCGATTTGAATACCAATCTCAGTATGTCACTCAATGTATCTTTTTCATTATTACAAGGCAAAGTTTATGTAAGTTATTTAAATAAAGGCAAAAGTAGTATGCCGCTGTTCAAAAGTCATAAATCGATTGAGAAAAAATAAGTCCAGGTTACAAACTAAAACTGAAGAAAACACATCAAACATAAGAGGAAAAAAACGAAACAAAAGAAACATTATACTAAAGTGCAACAAAAAATCCAAACGACAATGCAACACACAAAGAAACGAACTATGAGATAACACTTGCCATTTTCTTGATTTGGCACAGGACATTTTAAGATTTATTGTTTAGGTTGAACAGGCATAATACATATTGAAAGTGTCACATTTTGTAAAAAATATTGAATTGTCTGCCATTAGGTGACATGGTCGACAACATATAATCAAGAAAAATAACCAACAACATTCTTCTGCTTGCAGAGTTATAAATCGGTACATTATAAAAATGAAATAATATTATTTTCCAGATGATATCTGACAAGATGCAGTAGTCGATAAAGTTTTGTTTTGAGTAAAGCCTAGAACCTTCATTAAATTTGCCAAAACCTCCCAAAGCACGATTTATTCTTCATTTGAAACTATCAAATCCAAATATTTGAAATCAAAGAAATTATAGGTACTTTAATAGATAAGAACCTTTATGACCTAATCCATTGAGGGATTCGAGAACTTCCACGTTTTCTTTAACATTTTTTAAATTCAAGAACTCAATGTAAGAAGTTTAAGAAAAATATGTTAAAAATCTAGTCAGTATCGACGCACTTACAATTGAGCGCATGCTACCTCCGAAACTATATGTTTAAATGAAAAAAATACTTATTCCAAAATTTTTAATTGTTTACAAATTGTAAAAAAGATTATCAGTTGTCACCATTTTGTAGTCAGATACCTTAATAGGACTTTTTTTTTTTTTTTTTTTTATAATATACAGGTTTAACACAAAATAGTTTGAATTGATTATGAACGATTCAGGATCAGCTATTATAATATCTTATGATAAATGGGCAATTCCATGGCCAATGCAGTATTATCAAATGAGTGATATGAGAAAAATTCGTTAGTAATCTATTTTTAAAAACTAATTTACGTACCTTGATTGTGATTGGAGATTCCTTGTTATAATCAACTACACCATCGAACCTTTCGAAAGAAGGATCATCAACATAATTAATTTCAAAAGCACGTGCTATTCCGTCAAAATTCACAATAACAGTTTGGTTATTTGGTTGATCTGGTACTTTTTCAGGGATTTGGCATAAAGCTTGGTTATCAGAAGGAACTTTACAAGGCTCGACCTGAAATAAAAAAACTAAAAGTTAAGATATGGATGTTTTTAATTTTTAACAATTTTTTTTTCATATACTATTTTACGTTTTCTCTTCATTTTTAATTTTGTGATCGAAATTGGTTTGTAGTCCTTCCGAATTATTTGCGCGATTCATACATTATTTCATGAAGAGTTTTTGAACAACCTTCTTGGTGTGAAACGTGTTTGCCTACACGATTGAGTAATTACTGCTTCTTTTATTAAGAGAACAATGTCGGCCAAATGCTATACATGGAGGTATTTTAGAAGATCTATTTGCATGCAATATTCTGTTTTACTTGTATCGGTATTAATTAAACTAGCTGAATGTAATCAAAATCTGTCATAAATCATATCAAGTCAATTTTAGGGAATTGGTTGAATCATTATGGTAAAAAAAAACAAGCATTATGGATTTTACTCATTGTTGAAGGCCATAGGGTGATTTACTACATCTTCGTATCTGTAGGCCCGGTATAAATATTAAGTTTACAATTTGCCAAAGACTTTAACAAATTGGTGGAAAATTCGTACTGAATGTCGAGTCTGTAGTTAGCTTTTGTTCTGTACTGAAGACCTTACTGTGATTTTCAAATACAACAGTAAAATAACATTCGTTCCTTTTTTAATTTGACAAGTACGTAATAATTCAAAAGCAGCATAACAAATATTACCAAAATACTGGACAGTACAACAAACCAAACAATTACTCAACAACCAATTACTCCAATAAGGTATACGTTCAACCAAAGTCATACAACGCGCCCAGATAGCCGGACTACATACAAGTTCATAAAATGGTTCTAAGTGCACGTCAACCTCAGAATGAAGGATGACAAACATTAAAACACTTCACAGCACAGCTACCAACAAGACAAAAGAAGACTTTGTTCAACCTTTCCAAAAAGGTACAGAGAGCTTCACAGAATCATAAATAATCGACAGCTTTAATTCGAGTGTAGGTCACGAATAAAGGCTTTTAAAATTGTTAAACTGACAAAATATTCATTGGACGAAGAAAATTCTTTCCAGATCTTTTTGATTATCCTGACACATGATACCGTTAATTCTGTCTGAACATTTGAATTCTCTAATGAATGGGCCTTTTATATTTGACTATGCTGTACGGATTTTGTTAATTGTTTAAGTCCATATGGTGACATATACATGTAGTTGTAATTTCTAAGTAATTTGGTCTCCGATGGAGGGTTGCTTCAGTGGCAACCATACCACATCTTCTAATCGTTTTATTATATGATTGTCTGTTATTTGCTTTGTTGTTCTATTTTCAAGCGCCGTTTTGACCCATAATTAGTTGGATACGTTCAATGCTTAAAAACAACTACATTATAATTTGAAATTAATGCTGTTTAGTAAAACGTTTAAAGATGCATGTTTATCGACTGAATCTAATAGCAACATAACGTGATGCAACACAAGAGCGCTGAGTAATGATTTATTTCAATACTTTAAAACTTTTAAATGAAATCACTTACTACTCTTTCAACAGTTATCTGTCCAACGTTATTGAAACCATTACCATTAATAGTAAATTTAGCTCCTCCACTGAAGTAAAAAAGAAGCAGATTTTGATGAAATTCAAAATTCCCACAACTGACAACTATATGCATTGTATAAACATGTTTTATAATATAATTGAGCACTTCTCCTTACTTTCAAATTTTTACAAAAACTAAATAAAAGATAGAGCTAAATTCAAATGATATTCAAATGCACCGCAAAATAAAGCATGAATCATTAAGCTGAATGTAAATCTCTTTGGAATTGTAAACATTGAAGTGCACTCGCCTTTCAATGTTTTTCGAAGAATCAATAGTAAATTCTAGGTGTTTGAAAATAGTTGTCTTAATAATATCCAATATAGTTCTCGGTTAACTTTTTTTTTTTTACAAAATCGTCATCCGTAAAAGAATTTTCTTTTTTAATTTGTTGAACAATTTTCAATTTACACAGAAATCTACATGACTTTACATGCATGCTACATTTTGCAATGAATGCTTTTAAAGATGTGAACACAAATACTCACCTCTCTAAAGCATTTAAAGTTTCATTCACAAATTCAAATGTTGGGTCAGGCAAATACTGAAATGTTCCATTTAGTGTAAAATGTGTATTAGTATCGATAAAAACTACCAGTTCCGTCGAGTTGATAGGTCCTGTTGAATTCCCGGTTTTGCACATTATTGTGGAATCTTGCAAATCTAGTTTATACAGCCTTAAATAAAATTAGATATTTTAAAGAATAGCCACTAAAACTATAAAACCTACATACTATGCACATACACAACATTCCTAGTGAGGATAAGTGAGTGTTAGTGAAAAACGATGTTTTTCATAAATTCACTTGACTTCATTGCTTCTGTATAAAAAAATTGCTATATTATACAAAATGTGAGATATTTATCTAGGTACACAAACCAAGTGTAATCTAACAATTTTTACATAAAACAATGCATGTACCAAGTCAGGAACATCTGACTGTTGTTTTCAGTTCGTTTAATGTGATTGAGCTTTTGATTTTGTAATTCAATAATTACTTTCCGTCTTGATTTTTCCCTGTAGTTTGTTATTTTTGTTATTCTACTTTTTGTAGTCTTTCATGATGATCTTGAACTGATTATTTTTCAAACCCTCTGAATATATGTTACTTGAACCATGGACGTTATATTACTTCCATGCTTGAACGTACATATTCATAAGGGTGCAACCGTCAATAAATTGATTTATATCGAGAAGTTTTACCTAGTACAAAGTTAAGAACAATATAACACATGTACATGTATGGAAAAAAACCACCCAAGGTGTTGTCTACATTTCGTCAAACCACACACACACACACACACATATGCATGTATATTGCTTCTAAGTATTTAAGTATTCCATGATGTCAATTAAATACTGAGCTTTGAACAAACTGGTCATCTTTTCAATAGTGTAAAAGGGAAATATAATGCAATCTCAAACCATAAGTGACAGAAGCTAAGATTAACCCATAACCAAAAGCAAAATATTTAAACAGATATATAACAGTCCATAAAGATTTCCTCGAAATTTGAAAAAAAATTTGGCGAAACCAAGAATGCACTCAGGAAGGGTATTCGATCTTATTAGGAATGATGCAGGTCATTCTATAAGATTCATTTGTGTTCTTTTATTTGAATAATAAAAAATATTAAAAAAAAAACAGAAAAGGGAATTTTGTATAATTCTTGAAACTTTATAGAATGTTCATCCTTGATTTTTTTTTATCTTGGTTTCTTGGAAATTGCAAGTTTGGATATATGACGACCGGACACACTACATATTACGGTAAAAGGTCTTCTTGAAAAATGCCACTTGCCTTTACAAACCTTCGCAATGCAGCAATCAATTGTTAGTTTAGAACTTATATCAAAACTGTAATATAAAGCTTTTTTTCCTTACGCATTGGCATGGTTTAACCATTTAGAACGCATGTAACCATATGGATGTTTTTATTTAAGAAATACACATCCCTTAAAAGCATCTGAGTGTATTTCCTTTGGCGGAATCTTTATGAACAATTAACAAAATTGACTATATTTGTATATCTTCCAGCTTTAAAATCAAATAAGCATACTCATTTTGAAAAAACCTGCATGTTATACATGAGTCATTTTCACACAATGATATGTTGTATCGGTTTGGTCCTTCAAACGTAATGTTTTGCCCTGTTATGGTTATGGTGGTGTTTCCAGATGTGATTCCCTTTCTAGGAAAAAAGTTGTAGATCTCTGGATTCTTAAAAACATAATATATGATTTACAAACATACATATGTATACCGGTATATTTAAAACACAGAAATATTCAATCGAATATATTTTATTGTTTTACTTCCATTGGTATCTAATGTTTTAGAAAATAATTTTACAGAATTTCCTTATGAAAACACAAGAGTTGTTTTTATGAATCACTTTTTTTTAAAGGTTTTCGATTTCTTATGCCTAATAGAAAACTGCTTTGAAAAAACTGTGCATATTTCGTCGGGAATCATTGTTTGAATATATCCAGTTAAAACGTTTACATAAAACTAGTCAGTGCCTGTAACAAGTCAGGAATATAACAGTTGTTATCCATTCAATTGTATCTTTTAGCTTTGGATTTTGCCATTTGATTAGAGACTTTCCATTTTGAATTTTCCTTGGAGTTCAGTATTTTTGTGCTTTTACAAATATGCAATTGCAAATATCTCTTCGGTTCTATGTTTTTCCTGTAAATTAAAGTCATATTTTATTAGAAGCGAACCTTCGTTCTCTTAAAGATTAAATCACGAATTTAAAGTAATTTTCTTGTTCATAACAGCAAACATATCAACATTAATTACATGTGTTTACAATATTCTTAAAATCTTGAAAACCATAACATAAATTGTATTGGACAGGTTGGGCGTTGGTTGTGCTAATTAAGAGATAACTGTATTGTATTTGAAGCTTTCAGGACGTCCATCGGTAGTTTTACTGTCGCAAATTTAGTTTACCTGGCGACGCGTAGCGGAGACAGGTAAACGGGTATTTGCGACAGTAAAACTACCGATGGACGTCCGCAAAGCTTCAAATACAATACAGTTATTTCTATTCTAATGCAAAACAAGCTCATAACTTAATTTCAATCATTATTTCAGTGTAAAATCTTCTTTAAAAAAATTCCGCGAAAAGATGTTATCTTCTTTGGAATACACTAGGTGACGTCATAGATATGCTTTCCGCGTCAAACATACACACTGGGCGTTTTCTGGCTTCTGTGCCGCTTCAAAATGTAATGAAATTTGATAAAAAGAAGATTTTTAGGTGCAACGAGTTTTTTGGCTTATTATTGTAGAAATTACATGTCAATACATTCAGCAATTCAAAATGTCGGCTTCCTTAGTTACAGACAAGGAGATAGAGAATTTTACGCTAACTGTCATCCAATCAGAACCATTGATACAAATTAATTGCATTAGAATTCAGTTTCCCTGAATGAGACGTTATAATGACAAGACTTAATTAAAGTAAAAAAAATTGAAGACATAAATGTTCTTTAGAAAGAATTAACAAATCAACATGATATTATAATAATATGAATATTTTCTTATTCTTTGTTTCCAAGAATATTTTCTTATTCTTTGTTCCCAAAAATATTTTCTTGTTTTTTGTTTCCAAGAATATTCATACAACAAAAGATCATACGCTGAAATGTCTCGCCTTCTTTACTAATCATTGATATTATCATAATTGTCCTAAATAAAAAGCTTTATTACAACTGTCTCATAAACTTAACATTAACCAAGTAAACTAAACATTGACCAATAAACCATCAAAATGAGGTCAAGGTCAGATGAACCATATCAGTCAAGCATGACCAGCTTACAATTCTTCCATACAACAAGTATAGTTGACCTATTGCTTAAAGTTTAAGAAAAACAGACCAAAACACAAACTTAACACTGAGCAATGAACCGTGAAAATCAGGTCAAGGTCATATTTAACCTATTCAACTGACATATAGATCATAAAATATTTTCATACACCAAATATAGTTGACCTATTGCATATAGTATTAGAAAAAAGACACTAACACAAACACTTAACTATAACCACTGAACCATGCAAATGAGGTCAAGGTCAGATGACACCTGCCAGTTGGATATGTACACCTTACAACCTTCCATACACCAAGTATACTAGACCTATTGCTTTTAGTATCTGAGATATTGACCACCAAAAACTTAACCTTGTTCAATGATCCATAGATGAGGTTGAGGTCAAGTGAAAACTGCCTGACGGACATGAGAATCTTGCAATAAAATTAACGGTACCAATTTTGTTGCACCAGATGCGCATTTCGACAATACATGTCTCTTCAGTGATGCTCGTGGCCAAAATATTTGAAATCCAAAGCTTATATAAAAGATGAAGAGCTATAATCCAAAAGGTCCAAAAAGTATAGCCAAATCCGTGAAAGGAATCAGAGCTTTGCATGAGGGAGATACATTCCTTAATTTATAATAATTTCCATCATTTTGTAACAGCAAATTTTAATAACACAAAAAATCCGTATTTTCATGGTACGCACATACCAAATATAGTTATCCTATTACTTATAATAAGAGAGAATAATATAACAAAAAAAAAATAACTTTATTTTTCAAGTAGTCACTGAACCATGAAAATGAGATCAAGGACATTGGATATATGACTGACAGAAACTTTGTAACATGTGGCATCTATATACAAAGTATTAAGCATCCAGGTCTTCCACCTTCTAAAATAAATAGCTTTTAAGGAACTAGCTAACGCCGCAGCCGCCGTAGCCGCCGTAGCCGACGCAGCCGGGTCACTATCTCTATGTCGAGCTTTCTAAATTGATATTTTAAAATAGGGTATGGTTCAAAATATGTTTTGGTTAACAGTATATTTAAAATTCAATTATTAAACCAATAGACTGAGAAAGTAAAACTTACAAAAGCGATTTAAAAGCAATAAATTCTCGTGATAAATATTAATAATTATTAATATTGATACCTTGTATGTAAAATATGTATCATTCTCTAAAGTGATCGGTTCTTTGCTAACTGATATATTTATTTTGCCAATTGTTGAGTTTGCTACTTCTCCAGTAATACAGCTAACTCTAAACAAAATAAAAATCAAACAATTTATTGATGCCTACATAACTTTCTTCAAGAGGTCATATAACACTACAATAATAGATTTGTTAAAGTCAGAGCTACATTTTTTTAATTGAATGTATGCTCCTACTTCTAAAAACTGTGCGCGTAGGTTTAAGGCAGAATAACAGTTTAAGGTATGTAGGTCGACACAGTCGGGATCAAGTCTACATGTATTATCTCCAGCACTGAAGAAGAACGCTCTTCCAGAAGACTAGCGACGCTGTTGCCATATAGTGAAATCACTTACTATGTAAAATGGTCAATTGATAACGACCATGTGAGACTCCCATTGGTAGTCATTGTCGTTAAACACGCCTAAGTAGTACATTAAAATATGCGAAAATGATTATACTCATGACCATTTAAAAACGAGGGATTATGTCCTTTTATCTATCATAAAATAAGATTAAACGGTATGATTGTCAATCAGAGTATAAAGGATATGGATTCAAGTTTAGTTTGATAATAAAAATGAAACACATCATTAAAATATAAAAAAAAGATATGGAGGTAAATAATTAGTCAGTAGCTTACAGTGTACCAACACATATGTCTAAAAATAATCGGCTATTGCTCTCATATAGTTCAATGAAAAAATCAAGTACACAAGGGAATAGTTTGATTAATATTAACAGGTATTAACAGATATCTATTCTGAATTTGTGGCTTGAATAATTTGAAGTTACGTGTATGCGAATAATAACAGTTGAAAAAGTAGTTTAAACTTACGAATTATTTGCTGTTTCTTTCACTTCGCAATTGACTTCAGCAATGGAGATAGTTGCATTTTCTATATTCATTGTGCTATTCGTAAATACCGTTATTAACGTCCCTCCATTTATTGGTCCACTTAAAGGGAAAATCTAAAAATATTTAAATATATTTTTACTTGAAAGAAAAGGATTGTATGAAATTATTTTTTATTTGAATAATCTATCGAATGTAATGCGAAACGCAAGTTATTTTCAAAATTTATGATCTTGCAAACAAATTCTGTAATTTAAAAAAGGATGAATTCATAAATGTTTTCACTGTCTGCATTAATTTTATCGTAATTGTCTAGAAATGTCTTTACAAAAACATGACGCATTTTATATGATTAGCATATTTTTTTTCGGCTCAATGCTTAGATAATAACAAAAAGTATGCATAATTTAAGTATATTGCTAATGCATACCCGTATTAAGTCAAGCAACTATGATCTTATATAATAAATACCAAAAAAAGTAAAACAAATATGTTCTGACAAATTGTAAATTATGTAAGATAAAACTAAATTGGTCTTATTATGGTGTATCTGAATCAATCTTTACTAAAAATTGTCTAGTAGTTTCCTATAAGAAATGATCAATTCTATATATAAGATTAAAAGAAAGAAATTATTTGATAACACTGATTTTGTTTAGATGTACACATTCAAGGTCCATATTTTTATTTTCACATTGGTACAAAACCATGCTTATAAATATACAATATTAGGTCAATGAAAGAAATCTATAAACTTTTTTGTATGAGGCTGAAAAACTGGGAAAGAGCGAGGTTTTGCCGAGCTCTTCCTTAGTTTTGCGCCGAGTACAATTTTTTTAATGTTTTATGACATTGACCTAATATTGCTTTTATTCTGGAACTTAAACTAAAACATTGATAGCTTTTTAAATCGTTACACAAATGTCAAACTTATTGTTATCCCTTAATGAACCCCTGATTGTGGAGAAAGTGTTCCATGATAAAATTGACATTATACAAAATATAGCTATGTTACTATATTTAGGAAATAAACACAACTAGTTGCAGTATAAATCTTATTACACGGTATCGTATTGGTTTGTACATTGTCGAAGGTCGTATAGATTGAGTTGTTACTAGTAACGGC
Source organism: Mytilus galloprovincialis (assembly GCF_965363235.1). Taxonomy (NCBI): domain Eukaryota; kingdom Metazoa; phylum Mollusca; class Bivalvia; order Mytilida; family Mytilidae; genus Mytilus; species Mytilus galloprovincialis. Next base: position 61,906,310 of record NC_134838.1, on the reverse strand, counting down.
CCTATTTGTCTCTAATATATATGCAATCTTAGTTCTATACATAAGCTATGACCTGTAGGAAGGTAATAATTGTCTATTCTATAGACAGTTCGAGTAGTCGTTTGTTATTACAGACAGTGATAGTTATCTTCATGCCGAGTTGTATTGTACCCGGAAAAGACAACTTTCCCTTTCTTATAGTCAAAGGAGAGTACAGTATGGCGGCTATTGTCACAAGGTATTTTTTTCCTATAAAGTCTCAAAATTTTAAGGAATATGACATTTTTCCACGTTATTGCATGCGCATGAGCGAATAGTTCCATTATTAATTGCACAAAATTTGATGTCAAATGAATTTGTTAAAAAACAATGGTCTACAAAATGAAACTGACTGGTGTTTAAAATATATTATAGCTATTTGCAAGATATGTACTAGAATAGCAACGAAAATCCAATCGTACTAATAACTCTAACGCTCCCTGTGCAGTAGAACTATATTACGGGTAGAAATCTGAAAATAATCATTAGATCGATTTCAGTACTCCTCGATGGCTTTAGTTTTACTCGAAATTGAAGAAAGAAACCCTCTACCTTCAGTATGAAAAAAAAATGATTTTTTTAGAAGAAAAATAATCAATTTTAGAAATAACCCAAATTTACAGAATTTTGTTTTTCAAATATCAAATCCAAATGTTTTAATAAGTTTAATTTCTAATAGACAATAACGTTAGTAGATGTTTTGCATTTCTTTATTCATGTAATTTTGACAAGGATAGTGTAACTGTCACATAAACTAAAGCTTTACCTTTTCCACTATTTGTTTGCAATATAATGATTTGCAATATAAAATAATAAAATATTAGACTATATGTATACGGCAGCAGTCCTTTTGCGCCAATTACTGTTTTTTGGGGGGTATCATTTGCGCCAAATTTTGTTTTCCAAATGTATCAATTGCGCCAATATTCGGAACTCATTTGCGCCAATTAACCTGTTCACATATCTATCATAAATATTAATGATTAATATTAATTCTTATCGTTGGCTTTAAAAGAATCATATGTTCAAAGATATTTAACCATCTGGTGAGAAATGACTTCAAATGCATTAGACGGTCTATGTACACAGAGAGAAGAAAACTTACTCCTTTGCTGAATATTTAATACAAGATATGCCAAAAGAGAAGAAAATAGAAGCTTTTACTGATTATGTTTTAGCCACATATGTTGATAACACAGTGCTATATTCCGACTTTCCGTATGGGATGAAACTCTATCTACCGCAAGACGTACCAGTCACGGAGCAATAGAATTCTACAGAAATTCTTCCGAACTGTTTTTATGCATTTCATCTTTCAATGTTTGTTTTTTTTTTACAATAAAGTGAAGTTACAATCTACTACATACATTAAATTGAGAAGCACTCATGCAGCAGCAGTAAGAAGAAAGTATGTTGCAGAAAAGGAAAAATTTACCGTGTAAACTGCCGGTTCCAAGTCCGAAACAGGAGGAGGGAAGTAATTTTTCTTCTAATTATTTTTTGGTGGAAATGATATCATGTAATTTTAAAACAGGTGGCACAAACGTAGCCTTGGAGAAAAAATTTGTGGCGCAAAAGGACGCATTTTTTGGCGCAAACGGATCTTTCCCATGTATACGTATGTAGAAAACTTAAAAGACCACCTACCTCAATTTTCAGTGGATCCAAACTTTCACAACAATCATAATATTTTCTACATGTCTCAAGTCTGTCAAAATAAGGAATCAATATAACGACTTTTCTAGTTTTTACAACGAAAAAGATAGATTGATGGAACGTCCGAAGGACCAATATCGAACTAATTTTCAGAACATGAACATGTTCATGTTGTATGATCATATACACATTGGTACATACTAGACCAACTGGACTATCGGAATTGATGACATTCTAGTTCACAGAGGTGGTCATATCCCTTTAAACTCATTATTTTTATTTCGACAAAACATCTTTTTTTTAAAGTTTTCTCTTTTCCCTAAAGGCAGTTTACACAGTCGAATCACAGCAAATATCAATTTTAAAGTCTATGGTTTGACCATGATTAGGATTGAAGGCATCAGCTTCTGCGATAGGCAAACCTGCCATTACGAGACAACCGATGCTAATAAAAAAAACAAATGTACATGTGTTCAATTTAATGAAGAAAAATGTGTGTGTGTTTTTAATGACAAACGAAACGATTTTTAAAACAATTTCCAATAAGAATTGAATTGGTGAGTAATTGTCTTCACTCCGTTCTCAGAAAGCTTCTCTTTGAAGAATGTTCCCTTATGTAGCTTGTTGCTAACATGTTGTAAAGCAAAATTTCTTAACTACCCCAAAACATCTTATATTTGTGCAATAGTATTCGCTCCTAAAGTTTATCCACTTCTTCTCGTACAATTTTGTAATTCATTTTTTTCTTTGTGTTGAGACTCGGTATATATTTCACAAAATATCAACTAGTAAACAATGGTGAATACACGTATATAATTTATTTTCAATTTAAAATTGTCGATTTGATGGTCGAAACCACAGTTTTACAGGCGACGCCTATGTTGATCACAGCATGATGAGATATGGCGGCTCACTCAAAAAATTACAACACGTCAATCGTTGATTTGATTGTAAAAAAAAACCCAACGAAACAAAAATATTTAAAAATTGCATGAGAATCAACATGGATACTTTCTGACTTTTCATGTACGAATAAACACAAAATAATTTAAAATTAAATTTTTTGATGAAACAATTATTCATTGAATTATGAAAGTTAGTTATAATTGCTTTATAGTCTAGTTATTATCTCATGAGTATATTATCTACATTGATTATGTGTGCTTTAATCTTAAATTGCGGGAAAAAATGAGTTAACTGTGTAAGTTTTTCCGACAAAAAAGAGCTTTGAAACGATGTTGAACCGTGCAAAATGCAAGCACCCGCTTAGGCCATTGACTGTCAATTAACAATAGCTTTATCTAATATGATATTTCCTAAAAGTGTTCATAATAAAGTTTGTTTTAAATATGTTGGCCATTGATGAAAAGGCAGAACTTTATGTAGCCAACGATTTATTTCGATAATGTAGACCATAAGGGATCGCCAGCCTACATGTGGCGCTTTTACCAACACTTGAACTAATTTGCAAACTCCTGCATCACTAATAGTAATACTATTTTTGTTATGTCTGAATCTTATATATTTGTAATTTGCTATCCAAAAGTTGCATTAATTTCAATATTTTATATATGTATCGGTAGTAGACGGATGGTCCACTTGCATTATCATGTTCAGTGGACCGTGAAATTAGGTGTAAAAACTCTAATTTAACATTAAAATTAGAAAGATCACAACATGTGTAAGATGTACTAAGTTTCAAGTTGATTGATTAACTTTACCAAAATTACTTTGACCAAAACTTTTACCTGAAGCGAGACAGAGGACTGACGGACAAACAAACGAAAGGACGAACGAAGTGATGCACAGACCAGAAAACATAAAGCCTATAAAAGGGGCATTAATATTTTGTCAGTGATAACCCGGATGATAACACGGATAATGTTTATATCAATACAAGGCATATTAATAAATAACAGATTACAAATAAAACAAAACCTACATTTCTAAATCCTGGCACTTGTAAAATTCAATCGTGGCATTTCCCATAATAACTTCCTTATACATTATTTCAAATGTATACCGACCTAAAACAAAAAGCTATCATCATGTGTGTGTAACAATACAACTTTCTATCAGTCTTTCTTTCACAATGTAACTGTAACGTGTAAGAAAATATAATATTTTTTGCAGCTTCCCTAAATATTGAGAATAGGTACAATTGACATAGCCTTTGACATTTTTATCAGTGCTAGGTTTGATTGCCTCCAAATAAAGAGTGAACTAAAACTGTACGTATTGACCTCAACTCTGAACCATTCAAACCATTGTTTAAAAACAACATTATATTATAATTTTTTATCATATCTTCTATGATGTACATATATGGACAACTAAAGACACACCAGTCTGGTATATATCATTGATGATAATGCGTTCTTAACTTACTTTTTGCGGGTAAACGTAGTTCTTGATTTAAAAAATACATTAAATTCATGACCTTTAAAAAAACATAAATGTTAAAATACCTGATTAGATATGAAGATACCCTCAGTGCCAACTTCGATGTATTTTTGAATATTTTACAAAACTGTATATTCTTTTTATATACAGATATTGATAAGTTATCCGGATTTTTGAGGTAGACGAAATTTACCTCCAGACGATGGTTTGAAATTTGATGTACCAAAATAGACAGATCGGACATAGTTTGACTTTATCTACTGACTACTTTTGTTTGGGATAAATTGTAGCCATAGCATTATAATCAGATCGAAAAATTGTTTGTTTTTGTTGGGATAGAAGATACGCCATTTTAAAATATTTAATGTTTCACTAGAAATACATGGATACAAAGTACAATCATTTCTCTATACACTGCAAACAAGAATGTGTCCCCAGTACACGGATGCCACATCTGCACTATCATTTTTTATGTTCAGTGGACCGCACAAATGGAAGAAAATCTCTAAATTGGCATTAAAATTAGAAAGATCATATCATAGGGAATATGTGTACTAAGTGTCAAGTTGATTGGACTTCCACTTCATCAAAAACTACCTCGACCAAAACCTTAAACCTGAAGCTGGACAGACGGACGAACGAACAAACGGACGCACAGACCAAAAAATATCATGCCTATAAATGGGGCATAAAAATCGATTTGATTGGTATAGGGGTATTGTCATAAATTGTTGAACTGAACCGTAGTAAAGCAAACATCGAATTCCCTCGCAAAATTTTATCACGCACTATAAATCAGAACACTCTTGAATGTGTAAAGTAACTTAGATGACACTCACACTGGACGAACTCGTTTTATTTTTTATCAATGAAACTAAAGGTATGATAGGTAGGGATTGACACCTCGTATATTTTCACTCATTTTCCACATATTGAGAATATAATTTATTTTTTAATAGCTTATTCCTAACAAAAAACAGAAAGTTTAGAAAATTAGACGTTTTATTCTGTTAAACAGGTCATTTTCCGAAGAAAATGTCGAAATCTATGGTACACACGACAACGCAAGGTATAAGTGTTGTTTATCTTAACAAAACTGAAATTCAGTTTTATTATAATATTATAATTACAACTTATCCCAAACAATAGCAGCCAGAAGTTTAAGTCAAAATACGTCAGATCTGCGTATTTTTGTACATCAAAATTCGATACGATTACAAAATCTTGTTAACTACAATTTTTCAATATTTGGTCTTTTTGTAAACACAAAGTTTCTTGTATCTAGTAATCTACCAGTCTTACCGGTAGTTAGATTTTGTACGTCAATTTGACAAAACGAACTCCCATTAGTGCTTATGCTAACATTCCCCTGTTTTATATCTCTTCTATCTGTGACGTTGCCATCACCACCTCCCTCACTTCGTGTTATTCTACATGTGACGTTTGCATTACCATCCACTGGTCTACGAGGGAATGTTTGAAACATTATGAGTGTGACGTCCTAGAATAGAGGAAAAATTATCAATTTTATAAACAAGATTTTATAAACAAGACATTATTGAATGAATGAATACTTTATTCTCTTAAAACAATTGTTACAGAGAACATATACATATTAACAATATACAAACTTATATAGCATGTGTGAATTACATATACATATATAAAGTGATACTAAGAAGTTCTAACCTGGAGGAACGACCTTCTCTTGGACGTTCTTAATAAATTTACATAGTTTTTCTAATACAATTACATTGTTGGAAGCAAACAGCTGTTAAAATTAAAATTATTAAAGTGAAATAAAAATAAAACGTATTTCAAAACGAGTTAAAAAGAGAAGATATAAAACTCATATGTTGAAGACAAACATACATTATGTAAAAACGACAAAAGACAAATAACAGTTTACAAAACACTTTAGGTACATAGAAAACTGGAAAATAAACAACACACACCCTATCAAAACCCGAGATGATCTCGGATACCCCGGAAGTGTGGGAATATCCTGCTTCACATGTTGCACGCGTCGTGTTGCTTACGGCGATTTCAAAAGAGGATGCCCATGAAGAATTCATAATGGCCATAGAACTCAATGAAATTCAACTGAGCTGTATTTTGCAAAACATTTAGAAATTATGGTCCTCAATGCTCTTCAACTTAGTACTTTGTTTTGCCTTTAACATTTCTTGATTTGAGCGTCACTGATGAGTCTTTTGGAGACGAAACGCGCGTCAGACGCAAATATAAAATTTCAATCCAGGTATCTATGATGAGTATATATTCAGTAAAATTTTGAAATTTTTGTTGTCTAAATATGAAAATGTTTTGCTTCACACGACATCGGCTTAATACAAGGACCCCACAATATGTACCTGACTACCTGACCTATATACACATTTGAATAACAATTTTATATTGGTCGAAGGTTGTGGCCAAAGTTTGGCAAAAGGAATATATTTTTCAAAAGCATAAACAGCGTCAAGTTTGCTAAAAACTAGTAAAAAAATCACTTTTTGAGCTGTCAACGTTGTAAGTTAGAAACAGACAACACATGTGTCTTGTTAATCTAAATTTGCATATTTGAGATCGCAGTTATTGGTCTTTACATATAGTTTGACAAAATCTGATTTTTAGGGCCTATATAAAGCCTTTGTGGTCATACTACTTTAGAAACATGTATCAGTGGATGACACAAGTACAAGTAAGTCACAATGTAGGAAATAAACTCATCATAGATACCAGGATTAAATTAAGCATTTACGCAAGACGCCGTTTCGTCCACAAAAGACACATCACTGACGCTCGAATCCCAAAAAGTTAAAAAGGACAAATAAAGTACGAAGTTGAAGAGCATTGTTTGCCGAACACAGCTAAGGTAATCCATCCCTAAGGTAGAAAAGACTCAGTTTTTTAAAAATTCAAAAGTTTTGTGAACAGTTAAATTAAAAGAAGACAGGATTGGGGTTATAATGGGAAAAAGATATAAATATATTATTCTTACGTTAGTTGTGTATGCAAACTTATTAATTAATATTTAAAAAAATAAAAATCGAGGATTAATTTTTCTTTGCATTATTTGTTTTTGTTGTTATTTTTGCGATTTGAAAATCGGAACAAAATGAGGAAGTGGTTTAAATTCTGCGTATGTTTTTTTTTTAATTTTCTTATTATTTAGTATAGTTTTGTTTGTATTGTTTTAATGTATTCTTAGCGCAGATGAAAATTTAAAGTTTTAAAAGTGTAAAAGGAAAAACCATGCGGGATCATTACCGAAATGTTGTTGGGTTTGTTGGATTGATATTACATAATGCGGGGTTCACACATTGCCGATTATTGCTCCCGTTTGAGATCAGACAGCGATACGACACGAAAAGTGAAAAAGTCGGATTAGTATCCTCAATTATCTGGAATGTCCTATTATTGTCTGAACGCAGTCGTTTTAGTTCGTAACAGATTCCTACTGGTCGGGAAGGGTCCGAATAGTTCGGCAAAGCACCCCGACAGTTAGGTGCGTCCCGTAACATTCGGGGAAACTCAGCCGATTTTGTCTAGTCGGATTACAATCGTGCCTATGTCGTGACAGATTCTGCTGTATCGGATCGAATTTCTAACAATGTTCTGTGTATTCGGGACGGTGTCCTGTGGAACGGGAATGATCTGGAGAAGTCCCGACAATAACAGAATACAATACGACTGAGACCAGAAAAAGCCGTTTGCAATGCGATAGAGCGGACCGTGATAGGATTACGTTCCGACAGTACCTGATCATCCCGATTATGCCGACAGTTTTCGAACGGATAACTTCCGTCAGCGTCGGTTCACTGTCTTGTCACTATCTGATCTCTGTCGGATTACATTCGGTAGAATCGGGACGCAGTCGTGACAGACTCGGTCGAATTTTACCTGGCGAAAGATACAAATCGAATTTCCATCCACGATTCACAGGATCTTGATCAGACTTTTGACAAATTTTAATCGAGAATGGTCCTGTCAAGGACGGCAGTAAAAATCGTGAATGTGTGACCCCAGCTTAACCGTTATAATACGTTCATCCCGACTTCATTAATTGATAGATTCTGAACTAAAACAGAACGGTTTGGGATGTCTCGAGAAAATGAAAGCCTTACAGCTACCATTTGCCAAATTGCAAATATCTCTATATATATGTTAATCAATGTATAATCCACTGTGTAGCATAACCATCGAATATACTAGGTACCTCTGAAACTGTGGAACAAACAAAATCTAAGGTAAATTTCTTCTTACTTTCATTATAAGGCTTTATTAAATTTTACCATAATTTTATGTCAACGTTTTGCTGACAAGCAACGTTTTGTGATATTGTGATTTCTGATATTGTAGCTACAAGGTTTATCGTGATGTAATAATAAACTAGTTTTTACACAGAGAAATTTATGTTATTTAAGTACAGCTCTTTGTAAGAACCAGGCAGAGTGCGATACATGAAGGTTTCAGATTTTATTTATAATTGGCCTAGTAGAAGCATTACATGAATACTGCTCAAAAAATAATTTTGGGTAGGAAAATATGAGTGGTTGCCATGGTAACGGACACACTATTTTTTGGTGAATTAGCGTGGTAAAATCTTTCAAAAATCAGCTAAATCACCACAATTCAGAACCTGATTATGAATAGAATCATGCATTTTTCATTAATGTTCATATGTAACATTGATACAACTTGGTTTAAGCTTCATTTTAGTGAAGATTGCATGTCAACCAAATTTGTAAATTTTTTGAAAAATTTTGCAAAAAAATGCATATTTTCAACTTTTCTGAAATTGGGATTTTTGCGAAATTATCAAATTTTCTCTGGTATTTTTCAGAAAAGTGCAAATGTGTACAGAATAGTTAGCACTGTAGTTATGAAATTTGGATACTTCTTTACCAAATTAAACAAACAAATATGTGGGATTTTTTTTACTTTTATCACCATAGCAACCAATTGTTTCCTTGGAAACGGAGTTTTTATTTGCAGAATATTGCATTTTTAGAGCTTAAATGTCCTGAATTGTTTATAACCAATAAGAAAATACATAAAAGCTAACGCAAACTTTAAATTACTATCTTCAAGTGTTGTTGACTTCAATTGTTATCATGAAAACACATATTATCCATAGCAACATCCACTCTTAAACTGCATAAATAGAAATTTATGTAAAAAATACATAAATAGAGGTTGTTTATTTTCAAATTGGAATATGAGTTAATTCTTTGCTTCACTCTCAGTCTTGTCTGAAGTAACTTCCCCCCCGAAAATCAAATGATTGCTACCGGAAAAGCAGTCTACGATTTCGGTCTTAATATACAGCAGATACTTAAGACTTGCTTCCTTGGTTTGTATTCATGTTTGCCTAGGCATTGTAATTGAGATAGAGCTTGAACTTATGAGATATATTGATTCAATTATTTTGCTTGATAATTTTGATTTGATAATTTTGCCGGTAATAGCATAATTATTTTACCGGGATTAGCACAATTCCAACTTAGTAGATGTATTCTATTTGTCTAGGCTCTGAGATCCTGAATTCCAATTGCGGGATAGTAGTGCAACAAAGGAGTTATTAATGAAATGTTAGTAGCTACATGTATATATTAAGAGGATTCCATTATACTGGACTTCTGATATTAGTGAACACCAATTGACTAATATTATTTTTAAGCCACCACCAACTTAAAATGTGTTCAATTTGCCTGTCCGTCTATCCGTCTGTCCATCACACCTCAGTTTCAGTTTAGAAATGCTTTGACCAAATGATTCTATTATTGGTTTGTACAGCTTAATGTTATGTTACAGGTCAATTTTGGGATTTATGCTGGTGGAATAACATCCCAGACGGGTGTGTGCCATAAGAAATTAAGAATGTTCTTACAATTATTTGGGCCATATCTACCTTGCCTTGCCATAAGCCAGGTTGGTCCGGCTATTGCAATCCCATGAAGTTCATCATCTGTTAACTTTAAAAAATTTGATTATAAGATGATGAACTCGGAACAAAGTCCGACCAAACGCAATTATCTTTACAAGTATCTACTTGTATGCAACATTTAAAAAAAATCAACATACTTCCCCCCTTTTTCCACGCCACCCCCTCATCCCCCAACCCAAATGTTACATTATATATTATATTTATTGAACCATCTGAAGAAAAAAACCCAGACAAGACTGAGAGTGAAGCAAAGAATGAACTCATATTCCAATTTGAAAATAAACAGCCTCTATTTAGGTTTTTTTTACATCAATTTCTATTTATGCAGTTTTTGAGGGGATGTTGCTATGGATATTATGTGATTCCGTGGTAAAAATTGAAGTCAAAAACACTTGAAGATAGTAATTTTAAGTTTTCGTTAGCTTTTATGTATTTTCTTATCGATTATAAAACAATTCAGGACATTTGAGCTCTTAAACTGCAAAATACTACAAATAAAAACTCCGTTTCCAAGGAAAAAATTGGTTGCTATGGTGATAAAACTAAAAAAAATCCCACGCATTTTTCTATTTAATTTGGTAAAGAACTTCATAACTACAGTGCTAACTATTCTATACACATTTGCACTTTTCTGAAAAACACCATAGAAAATTTGATAATTTCGCAAAAATCCCAATTTCAGAAAAGTTGAAAATATACATTTTTTGGCAAAATTTTTCAAAAAATTTACAAATTTGGTTGACATGCAATCTTCACTAAAATGAAGCTTAAACCAAGTTGTATCAATGTTACATATGAACATTAATGAAAATTCATGATACTATTCATAATCAGGCTCTGAATTGTGGTGATTTAGCTGATTTTTGAAAGATTTTACCACGCTAATTCACCTAAAAATAGTGTGTCCGTTACCATGGCAACCATTCATATTTTCCCAGTCAAAATTATTTTTTGAGCAGTTTTCATTTATTGCTTCTACTAGGCCAATTATAGATAAAATCTGGAACCCCCCATGTATCACATGTATATGGCACTCTGCCTGGTTCTTATAAAGAGCTGTACTTAAGCGGATAAACTGTACGGCGAGTATCCGCGAATTATTTTATAATGTACGCGAATTAAAATAGGTACTTTAGCTAGCATTTTTCTTTGCTTTGGGGAGACATAAAGTCGGTTGTGATGATACACAGTGAGATTTAACGCTTCAAATTTTGGGCTGAAATACCGCAGTAAACATGAACACATCTATACAAGGAATGAATGTCCTTAGTTCACATGAATGTTTTAGATTTAATCAAATCGATCTTATTTACATACCATAGTGTCGATCTTTACATGCTGTGGTATGTCGCTGAAACGTATGCAGTTTCCTTCCTTTGATGGAATCCACATCGATGAATTTTTATTATTTAAGTTGCACCTATATTATTAATTTTACGTAATCATGTGTCGTGAAAAAGAATACATATACATACATGAAACCATAATAATATAATGCTATATTAATTTCAATCTAATTCAAACATCACAATTAAGCGTAAATTATTATACCGTTAATATACTTTGATATAAAATTACTTTTGTTTTCTCTCAACTATCCAGTTTCATATACTATTTTGAAAAGGAAAGAGGAACTACACTGTATCCCGGCATTATGTCCCACTGGGGATGAAGAGGATAAGTAAGTTGATAAATTGTATCCCGAAAACAGTTCAAAATTCTTGTTTTTCAAGGGTCTATTTTTTGTATCTCACTCATACGGAAGGAGCAATCCAAGGATAGATTCACAATTGCTTGAAAAACAAAAAAGAAATTTGTAGCGAATACAACTAAAGGTTAAGAACGGATAAATAGTGCACATTAGTTATACTGATTGATTTTCTGGTTTGTTAAACACCACTTTCAGCACTACTGTGTTATTTTGTGTGGGTAATTTTTTTGGCAAAGAAGCTTATATGTCTGGAGAGAACCACCGACATTCGGTAGGAAAACAGACATTCTTAATCAATTATCATAATAAATAGGCGCTGAATAATAACTTTTGTTTTCGGTCCGTTCATTCCAAATCATAACATAATACATGCACCAACATAAAACGGGCACATTTAGATCTTCTTGAAAGAATAGGTATTTGTAGTATTTTGAAAGCTTTTGAGGACCTTCAAAATGTAATTGGAGCAATATTGGTTCATGGAATCTTTGTATTTGCAGATATTTTAAGACCTGGGTCCTTAAATGCTTATAACAGATATCACATTTGACTAAAGTGACCACATTGAGTATATTTGTTTTTAATCTAGCGAACCAATTTGAGTTTATTCCAGTTGTTCAGTTGAAACCATATACCCTGTTTCAATCTGATATTCACAATAATGATTGAAATTCTAATTATAATGTAGGTTCTAGCGTAAAAATAAATCATTTTGTCATTAACTCCTTGAATCAAAGATTGCATTGACGGTTTCGTCTCTTATGTATGTTTTTTGTGGTTACAATAGATTGATTGATTGTTGGTTGCTTAACGTCCAGTGGCAAATATTTCATGCATATTCAGGACGAGAACAAGTTCACAATAAATACAATAGGTAGGTCTTGTCATAATAGAGGCTATAAGGGATGATGGTCGGGGAAATTTCGACTGCCACTGGAAAATGAGGGAATATCGGATAGGGACAGAAATGTTGCCTTACAACAGGTCTCCTACGGGCCCTCAACGAGTTGTTGTACTGGTTCTTAACGTGCAAAGAGCGTGACACTATCTTTACACGAGACATCGGAGTTAACGTCCCCATTCTGACCGGACGTGACTGCGAACATTATACATCCCGCACAGCCAAACGGATTCCCCACTTCGGCAAGCGTTTTACTGCCGGTCGGGAGAAGACCAAGTGACCACATTTCTATTCCCCAGTCACCATTGGGGGGTTGTACAATAGAGAAACATAATTCGGTACTTTAAAATAGAAATAGTTTACATTTCTCAAACGGTTGTGTATATTAGAAAATTATAGATAATTTGTTTTTTCATCAGACCATAACGCTAAAATTAGATCAAAAAATCAATTGTTTAGTTAATATTTCATTAATAAAGAAGACTAAACCCCTACAATGTATATATTGGTTTAAATTTTCCTAAATTTTCCGAGGAAATTTCAGTTTTAATGTGTTTCTATGATTGTAATGTCCTATATGTCTGTTCATATATCTGTATATTAGTATAATTTCTTAAGATTCAAAACAATACTTATACACCTGTTTTCAACATAATCCCATCCACAAGATGAACTCAAGGAATTCATACATGACATACAGTCCTTGTGTATTGAACAATTGTTGATATCCAGTTTCCCTATCTAAAATACAGTTACATGTATTACAATTATTTACATACATGTATAATTTTATAGTTATAACTTTTGCCTTTATCCAGAAATATGGCATGTTTAGGTGATTAGTCTATGTCTTGGAGAGCTCTTGAAATCGATGTACATATACATTTTACTGGAACCAATTAAGCTATGTTGTTTTGTGTCGAACAATGATTTCGAATTGCTTTAAATTATTTACATACCACATTCTCTTATTTTTGTAAGTTAAAAATTAAATGTATGGTGTTTGGGATACATTTTGTAACTGTGTATTTTTCATTTGTTTAGAATAATCTGAAAAAGAATATGTTGGGTATACGTCAACAATACAACAATCAAGCGACAAAAAACTACAGTCAGGAATCTGATGTACAGTAGTTGTCGTATGTAATGTATAAATGTTTCTCGTTTCTCGTTTTAGCTCACCTGGCCTAAAAGGCCAAGTGAGCTTTTCTCATCACTTGGCGTCTGGCGTCCGGCGTCGTCCGTCGTCCGTCGTCGTCCGTCGTCGTCGTTAACTTTTACAAAAATCTTCTCCTCTGAAACTACTGGGCCAAATTAAACTAAACTTAGCCACAATCATCATTGGGGTATCTAGTTTATAAAATGTGTCCGGTGACCCGGCCAAACATCCAAGATGGCCGCCATGGCTAAAAATAGAACATAGGGGTAAAATGCAGTTTTTGGCTTATAACTCAAAAACCAAAGCATTTAGAGCAAATCTGACTGAGGTAGAATCGTTAAACAGGTTAAGATCTATCTGCCCTGAAATTTTCAGATGAATTGGATCACCCGTTGTTGGGTTGCTGCCCCTGAATTAGTAATTTTAAGGAAATTTTGCTGTTTTAGGTTATTATCTTGAATATTATTATAGATAGAGATAAACAGTAAACAGCAATAATGTTCAGCAAAGTAAGATTTACAAATAAGTCAACATGACTGAAATGGTTAGTTGACCCCTTTAGGAGTTATTGCCATTAATAGTCAATTTTTAACCATTTTTCGTAAATCTTAGTAATATTTTACAAAAATTTTCTCCTCTGAAACTACTGGGCCAAATTAATCCAAACTTGGCCACAATCATCTTTTGGGTTAGCAGTTTGAAAAATGTGTCCGGTGACCCGGCCATCAATCCAAGAAGGCCGCCATGGCTAAAAATAGAACATGGGATAAAATGCAGTTTTTGGCTCATAACTCAAAACCCAAAGCATTTAGAGCAAATCTGACATGGGGTAAAATTGTTTATCAGTTCAAGATCTATCTGCCCTGAAATTTTCAGATGAATCGGACAACCCGTTGTTGGGTTGCTGGCCCTGAATTAGTAATTTTAAGGAAATATTATTCTTTTTGGTTATTATCTTGAATATTATTATAGATAAACTATAAACAGCAATAATGTTCACCAAAGTAAGATTTACAAATAAGTCAACATGACTGAATTGGTCAGTTGACCCCTTTAGGAGTTATTGCCCTTTATAGTCAATTTTTAACCATTTTTCGTAAATCTTAGTAATCTTTTAGAAAAATCTTCTCCTCTGAAACTCATTGGCCAAATTAATCCAAACTTGGCCACAATCATCTTTTGGGTTAGTAGTTTGGAAAAATGTGTCCGGTGACCCGACCATCCAACCAAGATGGCCGCCATGGCTAAAAATAGAACATGGGGTAAAATGCAGTTTTTGGCTTATAACTCAAAACCCAAAGCATTAAGAGCAAATCTGACATGGGGTAAAATTGTTTATCAGGTCAACATTTATCTGCTCTGAAATTTTTAGATGAATCGGACAACCCGTTGTTGGGTTGCTGACCCTGAATTGTTAGTTTTAAGGAAATTTTGCTGTTTTTGGTCATTATCTTGAATATTATTATTGATAGAGATAAACTGTAAACAACAATAATGTTCAGCAAAGTAAGATTTACAAATCAGTCAACATGAACGAATTGGTCAATTGACCCCCTTAGGAGTTATTGTTCTTTATAGTCAATTTTTAACAATTTTCATAAAATTTGTAAATTTTTACTAACATTTTCCACTGAAACTAATGGGCCAAGTTCATTATAGATAGAGATAATTTTAAGCAGCAAGAATGTTCAGTAAAGTAAGATGTCACCATCACCAAATCACAATTTTGTAATGAATCCATCTGCTTCCTTTAATATTCACATAGACCAAGGTGAGCGACACAGGCTCTTTAGAGCCTCTAGTTTTATATAGATTAGACCGTTGGTTTTTCCCGTTTGAATGGTTTTACACTAGTAATTTTAAGGCTATTCTTTGGTTTCATAAAACAGAATGGCCAACGTAGATATAAGTACCTTTTCTTAGGGAGGAACTTCTTAGGAAGAAAGATAAGAAGTTAGCGATATTCTTAAACTCTTCTTTCCGCTATAGAGAATGAAATTCAAAACAGTGTAGCTGTGGCCATTGATTGGCACATTAAATTCATGCATTGACTGAGAAAATTTCGGTGAACGTTTGTATGTAACGACCACTGCTCACTATGTACTTTTTAAAGAAACTTAAACTATGGGGTCACCAAAGGTTCTCAACACATAAATAAAGTAATTCGAAAAATTAATCAGAAATAACACGATGTTTTAATTTATATATATTATATAAATCAAAACATAAAGGTTATTCCTGATTAATTTTTCTAATTATTTTATAATTAAAGGCGCTAAGAAACCTTTGGTGACCCCACAGTTTAAATATCTATCGTAGGTACGTCGTGAACAGTGGTCGTTTCAGACAAACGTTCACGTAAATTGTCCCAGTCAATGGATGAATTTAATGTGTCAATCAATGGCCACAGTCACACTGTTTTGAATTTCATTCTAGATAATGTTCTTTCACTAAATAATTTAAAATTTGCTGACTATGTGGAACACATCTATCCCATCGAACTATAGATGAAGGATACTACAGATACAGTTAAGTCTGCCTTATATATTGACTTACATCTAGAAATTGACAATGAGGGTCGGTTGATAACATTACTTTACGACAAAAGAGACGATTTCAGCTTTCCAATTGTGAACTTAAATTATGAAGTAGCAACATTCCAGCAGCACCTGCATACGGGGTATATATCTCCCAGTTGATACGATATTCCCGTGCTTGCATTTTCTATCATGATTTTCTTGATTGAGGGTGGCTGCTCACAAGGAAGCTATTAAACCAAGAGTTCCAAATGGTGAAGTTGAAATCATAAGGCTTCGTAAATTTTACTGACGCCATCACGAGTTGGTTGACCGTTATGGAATAACCGTTTCACAAATGATATCGGATATTTTCCTCACGTCGTAACTACAATCCCCTTCCCTTTCATGAATGTGACCTATCGAATAAGACTATTTACCGGATTTGTTATCACATAAGCAACACGACGGGTGCCACATGTAGAGCAGGATCTGCTTACCCCTCCGGAGCACCTGAGATCACCCCTAGTTTTTTCGTGGGGTTCGTGTTGCTTATTCTTTAGTTTTCTATGTTGTGTCATGTGTACTGTTGTTTGTCTGTTTGTCTTTTTTTCATTTTAGCCATGGCGTTGTCAGTTTATTTTCGATTTATGAGTTTGACTGTCCCTCTGGTATCTTTCGTCCCTCTTTTATAGCTTGTTGTTTGGTGTGAGCAAAGGCTCCGTGTTGAAGGTCGTACATTGAACTATAATGGTTGACTTTTATAAATTGTTATTTGGATGGAGAGTTGTCTCATTGGCACTCATACCACATCTTCCTATATCTATTGATATAATAGAAGATACGTATCTATAAATATACCAAACTCTGATTCGTCAAAAATTAAAAAAAAACCAGTGTGAATAAATTTTAAAGAGACTTCCTTCGATACCAATGCTAATATAAACGAACAACATGAGGAAGATCAGTGACAAGGTTCCTGACTCGCACTTTAACATATGGTTCTCAACTAGTTTTAAAGTTTCTAAAACGTGGTATCCTTTCAATCACGATTAACAACCAGTGAACAAATGGAACATAAATCATTTCAAGAACTATCTACTGGTATGAAATAATGTCGTCATATACTCTGAAAGACGACGTTATAAAACATCATCATAAATATAACAGCAAGACATGATATTGCACAATGTCCATACAAAATTTAAAGTGATTTCAATGCAGAAACATATTCTTTATCTATGAAATAAACAATTATGCAGTTTTGCATTACATATTAATAATACTAGAATAGTATCGTACCTTCTTTTCGGTTATAAAATATACACTGTTCTGTTCAACTTTGATATTAATAATCTTCGAACTGGCTACAGACACAAACTTTGTTGTAAGGTTTTCATGTTCTCCACCAAGTTGTAAATAGACCTACAAACATGGTAAATATTTAAAACTTAGTTAGAGAAAAAGTTTATACTTTGTATCACATGAATGTAACATGGTATAATGGGATATCAAAGCACATATTGTCAAAATTGCAGTAGAACGTACACACTAGTTTAGTGTGAGGTGTTGTTATAAATTTTATTATAAAGACACCAAACCCATCTCTAATCAGATAACACCAAGAAGAGAAAGGATTAGCTGAAATGAAGAAAAAAATTGTATCAAATAGACGAATAACAGTTACTTATTAATTTATGCTGTGTTAATTAAAAATGGAATTGCATTTCGTCTTCGTACTGGAAATTATTGTTATCAGATTTAAAAGGACGTTTTGTGTTATTGCAAATCTTCGGTTTTTAGGCATGATCATGTTGGCACATTTTCTTATTGTTCGCTGGCTTATTGTTTGCTACATTTTGATTGAGTCTGGTGTAGAACTTACTGTTTAATTTTTATCAATATAATTTTTAAACAAAATTATCTAATTTATACTTCGTGTTACTTCTTCTGCCAGTGAACAACTAGCTTCTCATCAAAAGTCATCAATCTTTCAAATAGGGGTCACAATTATTTTTGTTGCAATAAACGTCTTTATCTTTTCTTAAATTTTAGGCACAATATTCATGATTTCAAAATACAATTTTATAGTTCCAGGACAAAGGTTACTCCGTGCAAATTTTTCCGAATACTTTCTGAGCTCAATAAAGACAATGGTCATGATAATTATCAGTTTCAAAATCGCTAAGACTCCGGTCATTCCCATTAGGTTCATTCTGATAGCATGTCTTGAACGATAATAAAGAAAATAATGTACAGCCAGGATTCTACTTCGTCAAAGTTATCTCCCAATTACGCCAGTTCATTTTTACAATTCTAAAAAATAGAAGCCATTGTAGGGATGACGTGCTGCCAATTTAACTCTTGAAAACCTATAAAGTTATCCACATAGCACCATTACGATACTTATATGCCAGTTGTATTTTGAAAGGCAAATGTATCTATTAGCATTCAGCATTTATTTAGTTAAAATTAAAAGAAAGATGCATTCAGTCAACTTGAAACTATTGTCTGATCGGTTTTCAGGTGGAATTTTTGAAAATTCATAAAACACTTTGAAAAAATCATAATTAAATATTTTGTGGAAGAGCAGACTAAAAATATCAGTGGCTGAAGACTATATAAACCCTACTTATCATACACAAAAATTAAAGTTTTTCGAAGATATGCATTTCTAAGATCTAACTTAACAGTCTGTCGTCAAGTACTTTTAGTAAAAAATTACTATTCGAACACACCTGCTCTGTTTTTGTGATTCATTAGAAAGGTATTTCGCTTGACCCATATATTTCATTTTTTTGTACTGTTCTTTTTTTATGTTATAATAACTTCTAACTGTAGCGTTTATATATAAAAATGATAGAATTTGAAGCGAGATGAATTATCAGATACTCTTGCTTTAAGGTTCATCATAAGGAATTGAAAAATATGGCCGTGTTTACACCTCCAAAATTAATATGAGTACAGACAAACTGGTACATCCAGGAAAGTTTTAAGGCATGGCAGGAACTAGATATATAAAAGTTATATGAAGTCTACGTTTCAGAAAATTAAAAACTTACATGGATTTTGATGTTCATTTTTTTCCAGTCTGCAGAAGATAGCAAAATAAACAAACACCCGAGTTTCATTTGATACGGTCCACTCAGTTACACAGTTAAAACCTGTTAAATAACCTATTGTTTACAGGTGTCTATTGTCCATCTATTGTCCATTTAAATCAATACTACTCACAACATTGATTATAGGGGAGCTTCTCAATCGTTTTCACTACTTAGTTAATTTTTGCACCTTCTGCAGGAACGAAAAAAAATGGATAGCAAAATCTAGAAAAGTTTATAATTTTCTGAAACATAAAATGCATTTAAAATTTATATATCTAGTTCCTGCCATCCCTTAAAACTGTTGCAGGTGTATAGGTTAGTCTGTACTCAGAGTAAAATTTGGGGTGTGAATACGGCCCCAAATTTTACTAAATACGGCCATTTTGCCGTATTCACACCCCAAATTTTACTCTGAGTACAGACTAACCTATACACCTGCAACAGTTTTAAGGGATGGCAGGAACTAGATATATAAATTTTAAATGCATTTTATGATTCAGAAAATTATAAACTTTTCTAGATTTTGCTATCCATTTTTTTTCGTTCCTGCAGAAGGTGCAAAAATTAACTAAGTAGTGAAAACGATTGAGAAGCTTCCCTCATATAATCAATGTTGTGAGTAGTATTGATTTAAATGGACAATAGATGGACAATAGACACCTGTAAACAATAGGTGATTTAACAGGTTTAAACTGTGTAACTGGGTGGACCGTATCAAATGAAACTCGGGTGTTTGTTTATTTTGCTATCTTCTGCAGACTGGAAAAAAATGAACATCAAAATCCAGGTAAGTTTTTAATTTTCTGAAACGTAGACTTCATATAACTTTTAAATATCTAGTTCCTAGGCCTGCCATGCCTTAAAAATTTCCTGGATGTACCAGTTTGTCTGTACTCATAGTAATTTTGGAGGTGTAAACACGGCCATATTTTTCAATTCCTTATGATGAACCTTAAACGTTTTCAAGACAAAATATTCAAACATACTCTGACATAAAAGGTGCACTCGATTTGCTCTTTTCAATGAAATTGTTACCAATTTGTGGGATCTTTTTTTTGATACACATAATGGAAGGGCAGAAACGAAAATTTATAAACAAATATATTGATACGTCCATGGTATTTGAAAAAATATCGGAGGCTATTCATTTTTAGATCTAACTTAATAGACACCCATGTCGTCGACTGGATATCTAAGTGTTTTGCTTAATTATGGAATTATAGATAAATTGAAAACTTGTGCAAACGGTATTTTTATGATAAAACACTTCGTAACTTGGCCGAAAACTGTCAATTTATTTGATTCTATTAAGTTATATTTGAAAAAATCAGAAACATTATTGATGACATATTAATTATTATTGTGAACATCTGAGGTGTGTTATTTGATTTACAGATTTAAGTGGTTCACCAAAAAGAGGCCACTTAAGTATACTTTTTTTTTATTTCAGTAACAGGACATGCAAAACATAGAAACGACGAAGGTTTTTTTTAGTAGCTACTTATATACTCTATTTTGCCTGTTGAAAATAAACATACCCTGCCAAGTAGACCATCTACTGTTCCAAAATATAATACCGAGTAATTACTAGTTTGAAGAATATCCATGGCTGTAATTGTTTTGTCGATGTCGTAGATGTTGTCCATGTTGTCAATTCCTTTACCACTGACTAGAGTATGATAATGTTTCATATCACAAAAGTCGCCTTCGAGTTCTTTACAAAGCTGAAATCATATATGCTGTACCAAACTTAGAATGTTCATGTACATGTCATATATTTTTCATCAATATCGAATTCTATGAAATTATTTTTAAATTATTAACCAATGAGAGATATAATTTATAGTTTCCGGCTTGTGTAATTAAAGCATTTCTTAATTATAATCACCAGCATATAGAAATAAACGTAATAATCCTAAAATAAGCCTTACAATTTTTTTTGTGACATGTAAACGTTATGTCAGATTAGTTGTTTGATTTTCAATATAAGAGAAATGAAAGAAATAAGTGGTTTCTTACCATGCTAAATAAAAAAAAACACAAAAGGAAACACACAAAAAACCAAGACGGCATTAAAAAATACTTCTTGTACATAAAAAGAAGATGTGGTATGATTGCCAATGAGACAACTATCCACAAAAGACCAAAATGACACAAACATTAACAACTATAGGTCTCCGTACGGCCTTCAACAATGAGCAAAGCCCATACCGCATAGTCAGTTATAAAAGGCCCCGATAAGACAATGTAAAACAATTCAAACGAGAAAACTAACGGCCTTATTTATGTAAAAAAATGAACGAAAAACAAATATGTAACACATAAACAAACGACAACCACTGAATTACAGGCTCCTGACTTGGGACAGGCACGTACATAAATAATGTGGCGGGGTTAAACATGTTAGCGGGATCCCAACCCTCCCCTAACCTGGGACAGTGGTATAACAGTACAACATAAGAACGAACTATAAAAATCAGTTGAAAAAGGCTTAACTCATCAGATAGACAAAAAATACAAGTGGACGTGGTACCTGTATATCGTTAAAAAAACTACCATGTAATATAATTAAACTCATCATAGATACCAGGAATAAAATTTAATATTTTCGTCTACAAAAGACTCATCAGTAACGCTCGAATCTAAAATGTTATAAAAGGCCAAATAAAGTACGAAGTTGAAGAGCATTGAGGACCAAAAATTCCTAAAAGTTTTGCCAACTACAGCTAAGATAGTCCATTCCTGAGGTAGAAAATGGTAAGCATGAGCCTCATTGATAGGTCACTATAATTTCAGTTTATATGATATATGATAAGGTCGAGGGAGTGGGATCATTTATATGCCAAGGTAACTTTTCAATTCAAAAGTTTTTGAAACTATCAAACATGTAGTTTTTGTTACCGACTCCATCAAATCCACAGTCGTAAATGCAAGAGAAACATGCATATAGAAATAAGAAGATGTGGTTTGAGTGCCGATGAGACAACTCTCCATCCAAGTACATGTAACAATTTGCAAAAGTAAACAATTAAAGTTTAAAGTACGGCCCTGAACACTAAACCTGGCTTTCACTGAACAGCAAGCCATACAGTACCCCAAAATGACAAGCAACTGTAAAAAAAAATCAAACAGGAAAACCAACAATTTAATCTATATAAAAAACGAGAAACACATATAACAACACCAACAAACGACAAAGTTTTGCCAACTACAGCTAAAATAGTCCATTCCTGAGGTAGAAAATGGTAAGAATGAGCCTCATTGATAGGTCACTATTTCAGTTTATATGATATATGATAAGGTCGAGGGAGTGGGATCATTTATATGCCAAGGTAACTTTTCAATTCAAAAGTTTTTGAAACTATCAAACATGTAGTTTTTATTACCGACTCCATCAAATCAACAGTCGTAAATGCAAGAGAAACATGCATATAGAAATAAGAAGATGTGGTTTGAGTGCCGATGAGACAACTCTCCATCCAAGTAACAATTTGCAAAAGTAAACAATTAAAGTTTAAAGTACGGCCCTGAACACTAAACCTGGCTTTCACTGAACAGCAAGCCATACAGTACCCCAAAATGACAAGCAACTGTAAAAAAAATCAAACAGGAAAACCAACAATTTAATTTATATAAAAAACGAGAAACACATTATAACCACACCAACAAACGACAACCACTGAACAGGCTCCTGGTTTAAGTGAGAAGCATAAAAATGCAGCAGGTTAACACGTTTTGACAGGAGCAAGCTTTCACACTAATCTGAAACAGTTACAAGATAAAAAGACACTATAAAATTTCAATTGAAATTACGAAACTCGTCCAAATAGGGGTATAGACAAGAACAAGTAAACATACACTGAACGAATAAATATGATATATGACAAAATATCAACACAATATCAATAAACAAGAATGTGTTCATAGAACACAAGTGCCCAATCCGCACTGTCATTTTCTATGGTCAATGAACCGTGAAAATGGGGGAAAATCTCTGATTTGGGATTTAAATTAAAAAGATCATATCATAAGGAACATGTGTACTAAGTTTCAAGTTGATTGGACTTCAACATCATCAAAAACTACCTCGACCAAACACTTTAGCCTGAAGCGGAACGAACGGACGGACGGACGAACAGACGAACGAACGAACGGACGAACGGACCCACAGACCAGAAAACAGAATGCCCATAAATGGGGCATACAAAATATTTGAAACAATAACAAATAGAGACATCTCTAACCTAGGACAAACTGGTGTTGAAAAAATAATGTACACAAGAAAAGTTATTAGTATAATGATTTTGTTGTTACGTGTATTCGGAAATATTTTACATTTTACAAAACAAATAAACTTGTTGTGCACAGTATACAAACGAGAACAGAAAAGAAATTTATCGTCATACTAAATGCTTATCAAAGACAGCATTAAAATAGGGATACGAGATGTAACACAAAATATTTAAGCATTGAATAACAAAAATGCATCACAAATTGTGTCTCCATGTCAAATTAACACAACAATACGATTTAGAGTACTCGCAGTTAATGAAAGCTAGTTAAAAGACAAAACCATAAATACTAATATGTCAATATGAAATATGAAGATGTGGTATAATTGCCAATAAGACCTCTCTACACCAAAGATCAAATGACGTACCATGAAATATCGTAACTATGTTTGCTTACATGTATATGTTTATTTAGTCAATGAATACTGGTATGCTTTTTTAATATTCATAATATATGAAATGGGTGACTGGATGTCTGAACTACTCATCCCATCCTATTACTGGATTGAAGTGCTGTGTGCCCCCCGAACAAAAATACACAAAAGAGGTACCAGCAAAATATCTTATAAGAAGTGTTGTTTTTTATTGCAAAAAAGTATCATTCTTCTACAGAAAAGGAAATTATTTCAAAATAAATTGCCTGTTAAGGTTTTGCATACAGGCAATTACCAGAATTTAAGTGAAATGATGCGCTTATAAAATTGTCTAAGAATTATGTAGAGGGTAACAAAATATGACAAAATTATCCCAAATACAAAATTTTTGCCTGAAATTTCTTGACAAGTTTTCACAAGAGTCGATTTTTGGCAATTAGTTAGTCCTTTTCCATCATTTAATAATCAACTAAGATCATGTTTATTGACAAGGAAAAAGGTCTTAAACAACACATATCAGAAAAAAATAGTAAGCCAACTTAGAAGAAAAAAACCAAGGGTACAAAAATGTATTTGCAGATAAACCTTTTCTTGCCATGGACACTATCGTAAGTGTACTCTATAGTACAATCCCAGAAAAGATAACCATGGTATCTTTACTGTATCGTAAGCCTATAAATTTTGGGGTGGGCGACTTTTTCAATTCTTTTATAAAAAAAAAATGCGTATGGTTTTATTTTAACATTTTTGAGTGTCTGGAAACTTTCCAATTCGAAAAAAAAGAAGATAGTAAAATTTATCAGAGTGCAACTATTCATTCATTTCAAGTGCACCTTTATTCACGTTTTTTGTTCGACCAGCTTGTAGTTGCCAATATGACTGACATAGACTAACATAAATTAGCATTGCAATATATTTTTGTAAGAAAAAATATTTAAAGATACCTTATACATTTTGTGTGTTTTGAGTTCCAAGTCTGCAATTTACCTTATCGAACTATGCAAAATGAAAAAAAAAGCCATTTCATGTTTGATATTATTCTAGTTATTTGACATTTTTTGCAGGACCTGCAATTTTAGTACGAAAAAAGAAAATTGTACCGGTCTCCGCTCAGGAGTCACAGTGACTGCTCATGTCTCGAGTGTAACATACGTACTCATGTTCATGGGAAAAAAAAGTTATTAGTAGGTAATCCACAGCCAGAGGAAAACACACAAAATGCCAAACAGATGCAGAAGAGTCCTGAACAAGAGGAATAGAAAGAGCAAGAGACTGACCAAAATCGAGCTGATAAGAGGCAAAAGCTACAAAAAGCAAAAAAAAAAAAAAAAAAACAAACAAACAAACAAACAAAAAACAAAAAGTGACGATTATGATTTTGATTCTCAAAAATCATGAGAAATACAACATGTTTTTGACGAATCTGACGATGGTGGCTTATAGTTTAAATCAAACATTTGGTAACTATGTTCACTAGAATGCAACAATAAGATCCAAAATGTTTAAACATTATGATACACATTATTTTGTGCCAAATGTGTGAAATAGATATTCTGATAGCACATATTAATAATGGAAAAGGTTAGTTTTCTAAAAGTTCATGACACGAGACATGAGCAGTGACTCAGTTCCCCACTGGTCCTGACTCTTCTGCACCTGTTTATCAATTTCTGTATTGTTTTCCAAATTCAGAAGAAATAAAAGATGAAAGAAATAAAACGAAAGGCAAGTAAAATACCACAAATAATAAATATTTCTTTACAACCCGTATACTGTATCCCTCATTAACCAATTAAACTAGAGATTCTCACCTGTGTATTTCGTATTTTTATATTTTTTAGGTCGAGGTTGGGTGCTTGGTTGGATACATACTATATAATTTATCATAATCATTTCATAGAAGCGAAATAAGTTACTTAAGGAAGTTCGCTACCTCAGTTTCAAAATAACACGCTTTTCATAACACAATTATATAACGATAGAGGCTTGATAAAGGAACCAAAAGAGAGAGAAATATATATAGGTCCGTGTGTTTGTTTTCGAGATATAAGCCATTGAAATTTTAGCTGGAAAATGTTCTCTCTTGATTTTTCTAAGATTGATTATTGACAAATTCAAAAAAGTTTAAAAAAAAAACTATAAAAAAATAACATAGATTTTACAAGACTTTAACAGATGGCTTATAATTATATATGTACAAGATATATAAAAAGATATATGTGGGTTTGTTGGCAATTTGTTTTTAAAGGATTCAAATGGATAAAACTAGAGGATTTAGAAAATCTGACAAAAATTCCAAAACATGACAAGCGAACACCCTTAACTTTGAATATCATTTATGCGGTTTCCCAACAAATTTTATACTATATGTTTACTTACATCAGTTGCCTTATTGCAATATGTTTTATTTTCGAAGCAATTTTCAGAGGTTCCACGCTCAATGTCTGGTTTGAAATATTCTCCATCTTCGTTAGCAGAGGTTCCACATACTAATTGCAACCTCCTGGATACATTATAATCTTTTTCTATATTGACCCAGGAACGTACACAGATGACACTCGAGTTGTTTTGAAGGAAAAGAAATATGACAAATTCACCCTCATCTATGACATTTTCTATTGCTGTTAAGTTCATTTCATTATGTTTACACGTAATATTCATATCTTCATATGAGTGGTAGTATCCAGATTTATTGTAGTTGTTTTTGTAATTGAGACAAAGTTTACCTATTCTTGAAGATTCAGACTTGTTGTGTACATGCACTCTAAAGAAAAAGTAAACATGCTGTGCATGATAAAATGATGATTTGAAAGCAAGAGTTATTTTTTCTCTCTCAGCACGTTCAATATTCATTGATCCTTTTCGAAATGATGTGGTATTAAACAAGGTAAAATCTGTCAAGTTAAAAGACAAAACTCCATACGATGTGGTCTGTACTTCTGCAGAATTAGCACCAATAACTGCAATGCTTGTGTTTATTTCTTTTACATAGAGCATACTGTAGATCGGAAGGTATCGTATATCGACTGACATATTACTGCTTTCGATTCCAGTCATCTGTAAATTTATATCCAGTTTCGAACATTGGCTAATGTTAATATTAGTTTGGTTACACTGTATAATTTTTTCATTTTCCTCATCATAAAGCAATAACCAAACGTTGGAATTATTAATTGCAAACGACTTTTCCGTCATGTTTTCTCTATGATAAGACACAATACCGCCAACACCTCCTACATATATCGTTTCCTTTGAAACGATCATTTGCCGTAATGTAGAAATCTTAGTGTAATGGCTGGTTTGGCTTAAAGTACTTTCTACTGCAATGGAGATTAAGTACAGCATAAGACTAAAAGATAATTTCCTTATAAATCCCATGATAAAAATGATGTTTTTTTTAATCTTCTCGGCATGTAGATGTTGGACAGTTCATTAAACTCTTATTGTTTGAGCTGCTTCGTTCTAGGCTCACGTGATCAACATTTTCGAATCTACGTAGCAGCAATCAACCTGCAGTTAAATGTATTTGGTCTGAATTTCAACTACAATGTACATTGTATATAATTAATTATTATATAGGTATTTGGAAAGTTGTGTTTATTAACTACCTCAAATATATTCAAGTTTATGAGAAATACTTAATCATATCTATGCTTCAGAATACCATAAAATCAAATCTTGACAAAATAATTGATTGTAAATTGTGGCTCCAAAAAGAGAAAGAAAAAAAAAACCATCGACTGTTTAAACTAAAGCATGGCCTTATAAAATGCATTGCCAATATTAAAATGAGGGTACAGAATTCATACGTGTGTTAACCGTGTGCCGTAAAGTTTTTGATTCAATTAATTCATACTGTTTGTATACAACAAAGTTTGATATTTTACATTAAACGGATATCGACAAGAATTCATTTAACAATACATAGATAAGATTTATAAAAAAGTAGTACTTCAACTAAGTGTCATAAAATGGAAAGGTTAACCTATATAAAAAAACAACTCTGGACTGACAATGAACTATGCCCCAATAATCTCCGATCTATTTCTCTATCTGTATGCAGGTGATTCCAAGCAGAGAATTGACATGCATGTAGAAGTTAGGATCTTTTTTCACTTTCGTTTCTCCAGTAACATTTTGGCGACTGTGTTGATTTGTTTTTGAAATGTGAATTACAAAAATGATATTGCTGATGTGGGTTAATTAACTGCGCACACACACACACCCAACCACGACACTCCCGATATATATCATAAACTGTATAAAATGTTTTGTTAACTATTGTTTATTTATCTTTGCCGTTTCCCTTAATACAAAATATTACCTGTCCTCTTTTTTTTTTACCTTGGAATAGAGGTTTCAATGTTTTTGTTTTGTTTTACACAGCTGTCATTGTCGTCAGAGATATATCCTTTGAAGACCACATAACAGGCGCGACATAGAAAAAACATATTATTCTCAAAATTTGTCGAGTACATACTTAACATGGGAAGGTATATATTACAAGTATGAATTATAATGGAGAAAACAGAAATATTTCCTTGATACAACGAAGCTTGAAACTACTCAGAAGAAAATATTGTTTATATAGAAGTGTACAATTATGACATGAGTGGATCAACAATGAATATTCCAAGAATATGAAAGCTTTCAATTATTATAGTGTCATACATTATGGCATCTTTCACAAGTTCGATGGAAATTTATCATTATTATCTCAAACTACGCTTGCTTTATACAAAGTAGTGCAAACACCAAAGTATATATTCTTAAGGTGTTAGTCGATTTTTGTGCTTTCTATC
Source organism: Mytilus galloprovincialis (assembly GCF_965363235.1). Classification (NCBI taxonomy): domain Eukaryota; kingdom Metazoa; phylum Mollusca; class Bivalvia; order Mytilida; family Mytilidae; genus Mytilus; species Mytilus galloprovincialis. The sequence continues at coordinate 61,877,424 of NC_134838.1, read as the reverse complement.
GAGCTAATTAGATAAATGAGTTCTTTCTGCCTTTAAAACATTTTAAAGAGGTTTTACACCACACTGACGGGTAAGGTGGAGGATTTTCTGTAACCCCTTCACATTATATACGTAACGTGTCTGTCTCAAGCGATGAACCTTTAAAACTACAGAGAGATACATTTGTACAAGGCTTATATTTTGAGGAATTGGATGGTCGTCGTTAGTTGCTCTTTATCATATTTGTTTTTCGTTTATTGTTTTATCATAAACCAGGCCCTTGGTTTACTGGTCTGATTTTTTCCAATTGTGGCCCCGGAGCCTTTTATAGCTTTTATAGGTTTTATAAGGCAATTTGCTAAATTAGAATTATTTGAAGCCGTACGGTAACCAACAGTTAATATCATTCCTCTAGTGGTTAGTTGTCTCATATGTAATCGTACCACATCTCCCGCTTTTTATATTCTTTTTATGATTCAAGTAATAGCACTCTCAGAAAACAGTTCTTGGTTAAGCGTAAAAATCGACCGGAAGTGACGACCAACTCTTATTAATATACATGCATATGTATTACCTATATTCAAAAGAAAGCCATTTCAACATGGCTCTTGTGCTCTGACAGTAATAGACCAGGTGCCTATATATTTCTATACTCTATTCGAGCTTAATAATACGTAACTTTATGTAAGATTTCTTAAATTCATGAACAATTAGGGAATGATACCATCGTTTTCTGTATATGGTATGTGCTAGCATAAACAACATCAACAACTGAACTACTTATTTCGGATGTTCTGTTTGTCAGCTTTTATATGAACACTTTCGTGATACTTCATTTCTCAGTTTTTTGCGTTTTGTAGTTAGATTTCTTTTTTTCGAAACACATTTTATAAATCGTGCTGTTATTACTTGCGTTCGGTTTAATTCAGTATTTACCAATTGTTTTGATGAAGATGAAAAATTATATCGAACTACTGGTGCATTTTGTTCACAAAAAGGTAAAATTAAACGTTTGAAAGAATCTGAAAATTGTCTTCTTTATTTGGTTTTTAATTTAATTTAAAGTTTACAAAACAAGACTATAAATGATAATCATATGTAGGTTAACGTCAAATCTTTAAATATGTATTTAATTTAGCTAAATCAAATTTCATTTTTTTTTTTATAAATATCTAATATATAAAGTATATGCGACGTACTTGGATTAAATTTCGTATCAAATCTATAAATACACTAACTTTAAAGGCTTTTTTTGTGTCAAGTAATTTCTAAATAATTTCTAATGTACATAATCACGCAAACAAAAAGCTTTACATATTGTTTTCCTTAACTTTCTTTGAACCCCTAAAATCATATGCTAGACAGTTGATCCTTTCCCTACCTTTATGTATGAGAACAATTTCGGAAGATAAAATCCATATCAAAAACGATGTTTTATCATGTCGCCAGTATTGTCCTGGTGAAAGGATGTAAGATATACTGTACGCTAAATACTTCCCTGTCTACACTATAATAATATAACCAAAGTGTCGAGTTTCCTACAGGTAAATATAAAAACAACGGGCCTAGGAAATTCTCAGAATTTTAAAAGTAGAGTGTAGATGTATGTTGTATTCTATGCACAGCACCAAAATCTACTCCGAAACCATTAGATAAAGTTTCGGTTAAAAAAGGTAAACATGTGATCAACAGTCATAAGAGGGGGATGCAAATATTTATTCACTTCTCAGCTGTTTACCTTCTTTTTTTTAACCTTAATTATCCGACATCCCTATTTTTACCCTTATATTTAACCTTGAGTTCCCTTGATCTCACATCCAAAAAGCGTGTTACTCCCATCTAAAATAGATACACCTAGAGTCCTCCTGTGAAGTTATAATCAATTTAGGAATCAAGAAAGTAAAAAGCTCTTCCATTCATTCATATAGTTATTTGGTTGATTTTTTTTTCTGAAGCTGTAGAAATCTGGATAAAAAACTAAATGTTACATCCTAATTTTAAGACTGATGTTATCAATAGAGCCTGTGAACTGATGTATGACCAATATAATTACGAGATAAAAAAAAATTGTGACCCTAATAGGCTTTTGTATATATCGGTACGCTATGTCAGTTTTTTTTTTAAAACTTCATGTCGATCAGTGAGACAAACCCTTTTGCAGTTTATTGCGTTATGACAATATTGTCCTTGGTTAATGTGAAGATGTAGTGTTCACAAAATGTTAACTCCCGCAAAATTCTGAATAAACTTTTTGGCCTTGAAAATTCATCCTACAAGATGATTACCCTTTATGGACACATTTCATAAAGACTCTTAACAATCTCATCATTAGAAGACTTCAAAATTGTTTCTGTTGTTTGAATATGAATATTTAAGTCACACGTTTGCATTTGATTTAAGCAGTGAATTTATATCTCAGACTGGTATCTGCATACATACAACTTTTGCAAATATGGCTTTGTTTGAACATTTCAAGTATATGTATTAGGTAAATTGTGTCAGATATATGGTTACAGATGATACTGTTGTGACAAGAATTCTAAATTGACCATTTAAGGTAGAAAATGTGACCATATACAAGGGTATTTTTTTTCAACCCTTTTTCATATGTAACCGCATGTGACATATTATGATTTGGTGGTATTACACCAACATGAATAGTTTACATTTTTTCAACTCAACTTGAATATTGGTAATGATGATGGAAGTTTTTAACAACCTTGACTTGCTATACAGCCCTTGCACGGACGTAATATGGGTAATACATTATCTCCCATATCAATTTCTCATTTTGAAATCCAAAATCAATGTAGAAATGCGAGTTCTCAAAAGTATTATTCCTATCATATTAATATTGGACATTCATGGGAAACAAGTCCTATGTAAAAATATAAACTTTCACTCTTCACCAAGATAAAAGTTAGTATTGATCTTTCCTACAATATACATTTCTATGTTCGGCCGTGAACATGGATTCAAAACTCTAACTTGGCATTAATATTAAAAGGATCATATTACAGGGAACAAATTATGTGTACTGATCTCAAGAGATCTGAAATTTGATACTTTTGTACTCGAACGTGATACTCATGAGTACTTGACTTTTTTTCGGCTTTTTACGTTTCCACATTTATAATGGCACTACATTTCCCAATTAAATTCCCATGTTTCCACATTCTTATAGTTCTCTTTTCCGCATTGTTTTTAAATTGATTTTGTTAAGGCCAACTAAAATTAATTAGTAGATTTTCATCCAAAGTTTTCAAAAAAATGGGGCGGGCGGGAGGATTCTATTTTTAAAATTTGAAACCTTCTTGTGACGTGGACTTCATATATATGCAAGTGTTATAATTAGCTTATACCATGTACAAATTTTTCAAGTTTGACAATGTCTTTAAAATTTTAAAATTAAAATACAGATAATATTTAACGTTCGAGAGGATGTTGACAGATTGTTGATAAAACGTAACAATTGGTATATTTCCTTTTTTGTATTTGAAGCATCTATAATCTTATTGAACTCGCTCTTTGTTTAAATAAACTCAATAATGCAGCTCTTGAATTTAGCAAAGTTCTAAAAACTCTGTCACAAAGGTCTCAAAATAAGGTCTAAGCCAGATAAATTTCAGATCATGTAAAACTTCTTGAACTTCGATATTTATATGCAACAGTTAACAAACTTAATGTCTGTGTCATTTTGGTATCTTGTGAACAGTTGTCTCATTGACAATCATACCACATCTTCTTTTTTATATCAACATTAAAAAAAATTAGTTATATTGGAAACAACTAAATCATTGACAAGAGAAGGGATCAAACATGTAGATATAATATCACTGATTTTTGTTTTCATTTAGGGAATTTGGTATAAACAAAATACGATACGAAGTAGAAGAACATCGAGGACCAAAAAGGTTTCACTAAATGCAGCTATCATTGTTGACGTGTTACACTTTGATAAAAAAGATTTATTTTCAATAGAACACCGATTCTGAATTATTTCTGCAGAATGTAATTCTTGATAGTGCGGAAGGATATGTTATGTGTCTATTTCACGGAAAGGACATGTTGTTTTTCCTTCAGAAGTTTTATATTCTACACAGTCACGCACATATACATTGAAACAATAAATTAACATGATAGTAATTTTTAAGTTATCTTTATATTTTACAATGTGTCAATATTTGGATTTGTACATTTAAATATATGATTATTGTGTAACTTTATGACGTTCAATAAAAATACCCGGACATATTGCACTAGTTAAAACTATCAAGGATGCTTGAAAAAAACCCATTTTAATGTTATATTCTCAAGATTTTTTATCCAGATGACCGACTTTGATAATTCTAATAGAATATTAAAAGTCAGCGCTTGTTTCTCGTTTGCTATTGTGGTCGCAGTGTTATCAAACTTAGATTTCACATTTACTGTGTGATGATTAAAAAGCATAGTATGATTGCAGTATGTTCTTATGCTTTAGATCGGATTTTGAACATTCACAAACATGTTAAATTCCACAACACTTTCAATGTGCTTGTCCGAAGTCAGTTGCATGTAGTTCTGTGGATTGGTGTTTTCTGTCTATCATTTTTTTCAACGTTTGTTATGTTTTCATAAAGTTATCAAAGGTACTAGGATTATATAAGGCCGTTGATTTGTTCGCTTTTTTTAATAATGTGTCATGCCGGTGCCATTTGTCGCTTACTTTCCGATACGGGACGGTGTTAGTTCGTTGTGGAAGGTCGGTCATACGATGACCTTTACATTGTATCTGTTTCAATCAGCTTTATGTTCACATGTTGGATTGTTGAATCATAGAAATCATACCACGTCTCCATATTTAATTTTAAATGTAGCTCACAATTCCCTTAGCAAACTAGTTTTTAAATTATAGAAACTTAACATATGTTTCCAACGAAACTATCAGTGAAATTAAATGGACGGCGTTAGATGCAATTCTGACAATAAATATCTCTTCAGTGAAACTCCAGTACATTTTTTTTGAAAATCCAAATCTAATAAAAAAAAATTAAAGAGCTGATACACCCCTCCTCCAAATAAATAAAAAAATAAATGAAAAGAAGACAAAAAAAACGGCATGTAATAAGACCGTCGCAAATTTATAATGTATATTTGAATGAAAATGATTACTTGTATTTTCTTGGAAAATACATTCTAATGATTTTTTTTTAATATTGTGTATACTGTTACCTATACTTTAAACATGGGAAAGACGAGATCACATAATATTTTTTTTTCTAAAAAAAATTGAAAAAAGCGGCCAAGGGAAGACGGAAAGACTATTATAAGATATTATTATTACGGTGCAGAGGAAAGTAATGAAACCTCCATTTATTCAATTATGATGTTCTACTCGCATTTGCAGTATACAGTCAAGATTTCACGTCTGTTTTCCTATACAATTGGTCTATCCATTTTTAAAATGATAGATTTATTATTATTATTAGCATTATTTGAAATATTGATTATTTTAAACTTCAACTCTACTCGATCCTTAAAAACTTCCTTTTACAATTTGTAGTGTCTTTACAGATTCTTTACAGAGTTTGCTACCACAAAAAAGAGAATATTTACACAGAACATGTAATTTAACAATAAATCTATTTTAAGCACTACACCATTGTACACAAACTTTCCCATAAAAGGTGGTTGTTTTAAGTCATATGTAAAAGAAAGTTATACTCTTCCTGTTTAAGAGTTATTTATTGCAACATTGTATTATGACAGTGTATACTATCTGTGGATCACAAAATGTTTGCAAAAATAACTAGAGGCTCTTTAGAACCATGTGTTACTCACCTTGGTCTATATACATAATAAACAAAGGTCACACATTATAGACATTCTTGCTATTTACAATTATCTCTATCTATAATGAATTTGTCCCAGTAATTTCAGAGGAACAGATTTACCCTTCAAAATTTCCTTAAATGTACCAATTCATGGGCAGAAACCCAACAATGGGTTGTCGGATGCGTCTGGAAATTTCATTGCAGATAGAACTTCACTCGATGAACATTTGATCCAACGTCAAATTTGCCATTAATGCTCAAGTGTCAGAGATATAAGCCAAATAAGTCATTAAGTAGTGGGGAAACTACCGGTTCTGGCGACTTTTGTCTAATGTTAACCCTATGGGGAAAAGGTAGCCTCCTGAGAGGTAGCCTCCCGAGGTGAGGCTAATTTCTATGACGTCAGTTTTGGGTTTTATGTCATCAATTAATTAAATTAATTAATTTCTGTGGAGATTACGCCTATTTTATTATAATATAATTACGTTTTGTTTTATTATGGATAAGTGAATATACATTTTTTCTTTAAATTTATGAAAATCCCCAGTCTATTAATAGATATACAGGATTAAAAACTATCTAAGTGTGAATTAACAGAATATAATATCTCTGGTATTACATAATATTTAGTAAGATTTTCATGGCCCAGTACTTGTACGACTTCATCATTTGAAATATGTTTTAGTGGAAATTAAACATCATTGTTCTTTTAGATTTTAGTTTCGGAATTTCTCAGTTTAAACTTGCGTGTAAGGATTCTTGTTAAGCTTTTTTAGCAGTTTTCTATATCATATTAGTTTGTAAGGACTCAATTCAGCATCGAATTTTACAGTTTTTAATATCGTATTTTTACAGCACTTATAATAAAATATTTTGCTTTGGTTGATCAAATTATTTTTTTTTCCTAGGATATGTTTAACCATCATTTAATCATTCATTAATGATCATTCTAATATGGGTTACATTGCCTATCAAAGGATAAGAAACAGATCGAGTATGTCTGCATATAGCATCATTTTGAACAGACAACCGGTCACATATAATAATTTGTTCTGCCTATTTTATTATAATATAATTCTGACAGCATATGTTTGAATTTTTCTGGTCGTGTTGTAACTATTGCAATATGCCAATGAATTGATTTTGTGGGGGTCAGTTTTTAAGATTCACTACTGATCTAATTTTCAATGGGACATTTAAACGTGTATTTTAAAAAGGGGGAAACAAGCCTGTGGCTGCAACATATTTAATAAGATAATTTTTGTTTTGTTTTTGATATACTAAATTCTACGTTTATTTTTAGCAATCATGTCTGTTTAGCTGAGACAGTCAGCATGAAAAAGCAAACTACCCTAATAACTGTGGTAGCAGTCCTGCAAGAAAGTCAACTAAAGGCTACCACCTACATGTATATTTGTACCTGTACCAAAGTTAAACGGCAACTTCATCTGTAACAATTCGAGGGTACATGTATTGCCATTTACAACATTGGTCTTCATCAACCAACTGTTAAAACACAACTGCAGGGGTATAGACCACAATACAAGTTCAGATGATCCTATATATACTTTTAATTTTTAACACCAGAACCAGTCGAAATCGTTCATAAGGTAATGTAACCTCATTCAGTCTTATCAAATATCTAATGTTAGCATGTATATTGCTGTAGCTATTAATGTTTCTGGATGTATATGAAAAAGAGTTGTAAAAGGTCAAATATTACATTTTGTAACTTGGTATATTGTTGTCGACCAATAATTCAAAGCCGGCTACTTTTAAATTAGTTACACAATACACACACACACACACACAACATAGTTTCATTCAGTAATGATCATCTGTTAAATACAAAGATACAGAATCTACAAGGAGAGTTCACGACGAATAAATGTTTAGTTACAAAGCATAAAAACTAACACAAAGTTGTATAGTTGGCAATTCATCGTGTTGCATAAAACATTTGATCCAGCAAGTGCATGCAGGAAAGTGAATTTAGAACTTTGGTTAATTAACATGCAGGATATTATGGGCATGTCCTACTTGGTTGTTTTCTTGTCTATTTTTTTTTCTGCTGTTTATCGTGTATTGTCAGCCGAAACTAATTTGAATAAAAAAATTGGAAAGCAAGAGGTAGAGTACTTTACAATTTGAGCTGAGCTGGAGAAAGCTAGAATAGTGGACATTCATTGTGTTCATACATTTTGTAAATGGATTTCTAATAATACTACTGATCTGAAAATGAAGGAAAAGTGTTCCATGTCATCTGAAATTTTGCAAAGTTTACAAACTTTATATATTCTCTTGGATTTTTATTTATATCGACACAAGTGGTTTTGTTGCTCATGCATAAGGCAATTGCTACGTACATGTATATATTATCAACTAATGAAAGAGCAGCTTGATATACAAATATGTTTACATTAGTTATCTAGCTTGAAGGTCTTGTATCGTTGTAGTTCATAAATGATTTTAATGTTTTTGTCATTGACGTAACTTGATTATTTACTCATGCAAGTTTAAACATTTTGCTTTTTGGCTAATGTATTGGCACACAGCTTGGCAGCGAACCCTCATTTTATGGCGGTTGACATTGTAACCAAGGTCTGGTTTCAATGTCAATCTGGCAGAATTCGCTGCATCAAAAATCATTTCCTTTTATAAATAGTATCATTCACTACAGATGAACAATGTAAGGGTTTCCATACCTCACCTGTGTTCCCACGGTGATCCAAATTGTTCTAATATTATATGCAGTTACCACAATCTGTAGTAGTAATATATATATATATTTGGTACGGTTGCCATAATCAGCGATATGTACGGTTGCCATAATCAGCGATATGCCGGTAACCATATATTTTCAGATATACAAGTGACAGTTAAATTGCCAGCGATCTGCGGCACATATATACATTTATATTGAGATTACTTATATACAATATGTATAAATCTTAATAATATTAAAGGCTGTAGCCAAATACTGCCAATTCGTTGTTGGGTTTTAACAAGCATCTGGGAAAACGTTCGAGTGGATGTTGACATATTGTTGATAAAACGTAACAATTGGTATATTTCCTTTTTTGTATTTGAAGCATCTATAATCTTATTGAACTCGCTTTTAGTTTAAATGAAGTCAATAAAGCAGCTATTGAATTTAGCAAAGTTCTAAAAATTCTGTCACAATGGTCTCAAAATAAGGTCTAAGCCAGATTTAAGATCATGTTAAACTTCTTGAACTTCGATATATATGCAACAGTTAATAAACTTAATGTCTGTGTCATTTTGGTCTCTTGTGAACAGTTGTCTCATTGGCAATCATACCACATCTTTTTTTTTTATATCAACATTAAAAAAATTAATTATATTAGAAACAACTAAATCATTGACAAGAGGAGGGATCAATTATGTAGATATAATATCACTGATTTTTTTTTTCATTTAGGGAATTTGGTATTAACAAAATATGATACGAAGTAGAAAAACATCGAGGACCAAAAAGGTTTCACAAAATGCAGCTATCATTGTTGACGTGTTTCGCTTTGAAAAAAACATATAAGATATATGATCATGATTTATTTTCAATACAACACTGAGTCTGAATTATTTCTACAGAATGTAATTCTTGATAGTGCGGAAGGATATGTTTTGTGTCTATTTCACGAAAAGGACATTTTATTTCTCTGTCAGAAGTTGTATATTCTACACACGCACATATACATTGAAACAATAAATTAACATGAAAGTATTTTTTAAGTTATCTTATTTTACAATGTATCTATATTTGGATATGTACATTTAAATATATGATTATTGTGTAACTTTATGACGTTCAATAAAAATACCCGGACATATTACACTAGTTAAAACTATCAAGGATGCTTAAAAAAACACAATGAAAGATAACATTTTATTGTTATATTATCAAGATTTTTATCCAGAAGACCGACTTTGATAATTTTAATAGAATATTAAAAGTCAAGGCTTGTTTCTCTTTATTGTAAACACAATGGTTGCTAATGTGGTCGCAGTGTTATCAAATTTAGATATCACATTTACTGTGTGATGATTAAACAGCATAGTATTATTGCAGTACAAAATGTATGTTCTTGTGCTTTAGATTAGGATTCACAAACATGTTACATTCCGCAACAATTTCAATGTGCCTGTCCGAAGTCAGTTGCATGTAATTCCGTGGATGTGTGTTTTCTGCCTATCATTGTTTTCCCCGTTTGTTATGTTTTCATAAATCAGGCCGTTGATTTGTTCGCTTTTTTCAATAATTTGTCATGCCGGGGCCATTTGTTGCTTACTATCCGATACTGCCGGACCGGGTTTATTCCTTGTGGAAGGTCATACGATGACCTTTACATTGTATTTGTTTCATGTTCACATGTTGGATAGTTGAATCATGGAAATTATACCATGTCTCCATATTTTATATTAAATGTAACTCACAATTCCCTTAGCAAACTAGTTTTTAAATTATAGAAACTTATCATATGTTTCCAACGAAACTATCAGTGAATTTAAATGAACGGCGTTAGATGCAATTCTGACAATAGATATCTCTTCAGTGAAACTCCAGTCTATTTAGAAAAAAAATCCAAATCTAATGAAAAATTAAAGAGATGATATCCCCCCCCCCAAAAAAAAAATTAAATAAATGAAAAGAAGACAAAAAAACCGGCATGTAATAATTTATAATGTACTAGAACACACCCGTGATATCGCGGGTCGGTGACTGAATTAAAGTATAGATCTATGTGTAAGTCTTATTTTAGCCTGGAATTTTAGTACTGGTATTGTCATCTAATAAATTCATGCTGATTATAAGCTGTGCAGTGTTCTCTGTTTTCAAAATCTTTCTGTTTGAACCCGTCGACCTGGAACTTATCAATTATTGGTAGTATTAATTATTTGGAAAAAAGGGCCTGGAATAGAGTAAATTTTAATAAACAGCATTTTCCTATAACAGTTATAAATAAAGTTCAATTCTTTAATTCTCTGTTTTACGTCATGCCGGCTAACACAATTGGAAACTGTACCTAAACGCCTTATTTTAAGTAGAAATTTTTAATATTCTTATTGTCATCTTATAAAGTAAAACTGATTAAAATACTACAATAGGAAACAATGTGACAATGATTGAAGTAAGAAGTGTCAACCCTGTGATTATGACCCGTGTATATAGCAAATTCTTAATACACCGTTTTGTGGTGCGCCTGTCAGATGCGGAACGTACATATAAGGTTATAGGTAACAGGTGAATATACTATTGGTATCAGTAACGGTTTCGACCCGGAATTCGTTAATTATTGGCAATATTGATAATGAGGAAAACAAAAGGATCTGGAGAAGTGTAATTTTTAGTCAACACCATTGTCCTATATTAGCTATATATAGAGTTGAATTCTTTGATTTGTCGTTTTTACCCCATGACGGCTGACATATTAGACCTCGTTATTTTAGTATTATTATAGATATTTGAATGTAATGATTACTTGTATTTTTTTGGAAAATATATTCTAATGATTTTTTAATATTGTGTATACTGTTACCTATACTTTAAACATGGAAAAGACGAGATCACATAATATTTTTTTTTCTAAAATGAATTGAAAAAAGCGGTTAAGGGAAGACGGAAAGACTATTATAAGGATATTATTTTAACGGTCCAGAGGAAAGTGATGAAACCATCCATTTATTCAATTCTAATGTTCTACTCGCATTTGCAGTATACACTCAAGATTTCACGTCTGTTTTCCTATACAATTGATCTATGCATTTTCAAAATGATAGATTTATTATTACTATTAGTATTATTTGAATTATCATCATTATTTTAAACTTCAACTCGATCCTTAAAAACTTCCTTTTACAATTTGTAGTGTCAATTTCTTTACAGATTTTGCTACCACAAAAAAGATACATATTTACACAGAATAGGTAATTTAACAATTATAAATCTATTTTAAGGATTCCAAACACTTTCCCATAAAAGGCGGTTGTTTAAAGTCATGTGTAAAAGAAAGTTATACTCTTCCTGTTTAAGAGTTATTTAGTACAACATTGTATTATGACAGTGTATACTATCTGTGGATCACAAAATGTTTGCAACAATAACCAGAGGCTCTTTAGAACCATGTGTCGCTCACCTTGGTCTATATACATAATAAACAAATGACACACATTATAGACATTCTTGATATTAAAAATTATCTCTATCTATAATGAATTTAGCCCAGTGGTTTCAGAGGAACAGATTTTTTTAAAAATGTAAACATGAAAACTTTACTTTAAAGGGCAATTACTCTTTATGGGGTCAATTGGCAATTTTTGTCATGTATGACTTATTTGTAGATCTTACTTTGCTGAACAATTTTGCTGTTTACAGTTTATCTGTACCTATTGGTATATTCAAAATAATGACCAAAAACTTCAAAATTTCCTTAAAATTACCAATTCATGGGCAGTAACCCAACAATGGGTTGTCGGGTGCGTCTTGAAATTTCATGGCAGATAGAACTTCACCCGATGTACATTTGATCCAATGTTAATTTGCCCTTAATGCTCTCGTGTCACAGATATAAGCCAAAAACTGAATTATGCCCTCGTGTTTTATTAAAGCATGGCGGCTATTTTTGTTTAATGGCCGGGGTCATCGGATACATTTTAAACTAGATAACCTAAGGATGATTTATGCCATTTATAATTTAATTAGGAACAGTAGATTCAGAGGAGAAAATTTTGTAAAATTTACAAAAAAAGAGTTGACAATAAGAGCAATAACTCTTTATGGGGTCTATTGACAATTTTGGTCATGTTTGTCTTATTTGTAGATCTTACTTTGCTTAACAATTTTGCTGTTTACATTTTATCTCTATCATAAAATTCAAGATGAAAACCAAAAACTTAAAAATTTCCTTAAAATTACCAATTCATGGACATCAACCCAAAAATGGATTGTCTGATGCGTCTAAAAATATCGGGGTAGATAGATCTTGACCTAATGAACACTTGTACTTCATGTCAGATTTGCTCTAAACGTTTAAGTATCAGAAATTAAGCCAAAAACTGCATTTTATCCTCATGTTCTATTTTTAGCCATGGCGACCATCTTGTGTGATGGGCGGGGTCATCGGGTACATTTTTAAACAAGATACCCTAAGTATGATTTAGGCGAAGTTTGGTTTTAATTGGCCCAGAAGAGGAGAAGATTTTTGTAAAAGTTATCGGACGTCGACGACGACGGACGACGACGACAGACGACGATGACGAACGACAAAAGCCAATTGATAAAATCAGCTCACTTGTTTTAGGCCAAGTGAGCTAAAAAGAAAGAAAGTTGTCCACATAATTTACATGTAATCATCATCGAAACTTAGCTGCTGTATTCAAGGAAAATTCAGCGAGCATAGTTGAGATCAACCCCTAGTTTTTGGTGGGGTTCGTGTTGTTTATTCTTTAGTTTTTAATGTTGTGTCATGTGTACTATTGTTTGTTTGTTTGTCCTTTTCATTTTTAGCCATGGCGTTGTCAGTTTATTTTCGATTTATGAGTTTGACTGTCCCTTTGGTATCTTTCGTCCCTCTTTAACTATCGACAACATTTGAGGAGGGGGCAAGGTTGATCTAATTTTGCTGGTCAAAGTACTAATCAACTCGTATTGGCTATCGACAGATACTATGATTGTCAATGAGATGAATCTGCTGCGATGCTTTAGTTCCCATGCAAAACTAGAACAAATTCAAAAGAAATTTATAAGCTGGCGATTCGGAATCAAAATAAAAAAATTCAGTCACATCAGGACAATATATAGTAAGCATATTGTCATATTAATAACAGTATGGTTTAATGTGAAAACAATTATTGTGCTGTTACACAATAGTTACAGGTGACAGGGAGTTTTGGGACTAATAAACCTCCTAATGTAGTTATTTTAGTAGATTTTTCAAAAGCTTTTGATTCTTATTCAAAGTGACATAAAACGGGCTTATGCTACCTTCTCTTTGACATATAATGATGGTAACATATTGTTTTACGAACACTGATTTATATGGGCCTTCTGTTTGATACAAATAACATTTACTAAGTAAACAAAAAAATTATAAAAAAAGATTTACAATTTGTTTCACTACCTAATATACTTTTCCTCGAAAAGCTTCAGTTTGTGATTTAAGAAATTATGAAAATTCATTAGTTATGCCCATCTAACTTTTCAATATTTTTCTAGATAACAACAAAAGAAAAGACCTTTGTAATGATGTTGAAAAGTAAAAAAGGTATCTGTAATCATGGCTATTTATACTTAAAATAATTTAATATTTCAAAATATTTTTTTTATATGACATAGCTGTAACGTACAAGTCAAAAACTTGTATATACAAATATGATAAAATAAGAACCATGCCTTCTGGCTCTGAAATAGAGTGTTGGATGTGGTCCGCTGTACTGTATATAATAGCTTGAAAACTAAAATGGATAGAAGTACTCTTAAAATAGAAAAACTAAATATCAAGATAAGATCTCCAACAAATTGTCAAAATTGTCAGTGGACTCCTCATTATGATAATTGCACTTTAAAATCGATGTTTACCAATTTTTTGGCGCTTTAACCTAAAATTATAAGAACTATCATAGAAACTTTAAAAAGCAATTGTGTTCACAAGACAAAGTTTACAAACAAAAGTTTACAAACAAACGCCAAAAATGATAAAAAAATTTAAAAAGCACACAATCGTTTGGGTATCTAATTGAACCAATGAGTCTGATGACTTCGCTTGTCCACAAAGATGTCCGACATGGCTTAAAAAAGGACATTATGTTGAAAACCACTATAAATAGAGTACAATTTGTTGGAGATCTTATCTTGATATTTAGTTTTTCTATTTTAAGAGTACTTCTATCCATTTTAGTTTTCAAGCTATTATTCAAAAATGGAAAACAAATTATTAAGATTCGCCATTTTTGCCAAGAACTATCATGAGAACATTTCTGCCTTCCGTCAGATTTACTCTTTTTAATTTTTTTTTATCATTTTTGGCGTTTATATAGGCTCTTGCATTCATTAATATCTAATGCCACAATAAAAACATTACCATGATTAAAGCCTACAAAGGAAGTAGCAACCATTATGTGAAAATCCGATTCCACAGTCTATAGCTATGTGATATAATAAAAACTCATAAAATTTAAAGGTTGCACTTTGTAAATACAGCTGTTTCTCAAACCACGCCTCTTTTGGGGAGATCTAGAATATTCATAGAAAATTAATTTTTGTTTACATACTGTTTCCCAGTTATGATCTCTGTGTTCCATCTCATAGAGGCATAACTTGGGAATGTTTACATTGAAATCTGTGGTAACCCTTCATTCGAGGTAGGGGTAGTTAATAAAATTAGTGTTAGTTTTAACTCTGGAAAGTTCAGGGCATATAAACATTGAAAATATGCCGCACAGCCCTATATTTTGAACTTTAATTTTTTTTTTTAGCGCATATGAACTTTCAATTCTAGAATAAGATTTTTTTCAAAACTTCATAGTAAAAGTGGTACAGTTTTAGCCGTAAAAGGAGTTCCTATGGGAAGTTATTTACAGAAATGCAACCTATATAGGGTGAAAAAAGAGAACATTCAGAATGTAACCAAATTTGCTTTATCTTACAGATTTTAAAGAAATTAACTCACATATGAAGTTTTATAAATATTTCGTGAAGATTGATAGAATCCTGGGCCTTAGATATGATGACTCAGCATTAATTCTCAGTTTACATTTGGCCATGGTGTTGTCAGTTTGTTTTCGATTTATGAGTTTGACTGTCCCTCTGGTATCTTTCGTCCCTCTTTTACAGTATGCATAGCTTACTTAAAGTCCTGAATACAAAATTAATTTATAATATTTGCATATATGTAAGTTAAATTGTTAAGAAGTGCTAATATTTACTCTTAGCAGTCATTGAAACTCATCGATCCTTCCTGAATATTATTTATGGGGTGTTTGTGTCCTGTCGATAACGTTAACCCAAAAGTAAGCTGTAACACCTAAATCTGCTTTTTTGTCACCAGGGCATAAAAATACAACCTAGAAATACAAAAATATCTCAACAAAACTTACAATAGCGTGTTCTATCCTGAATATGTACTAAATATTCCAAATTGCAGAATAATTTAGGAAATTTGAGGCCTCAGGGGCAAAAAACATAGAAAATTGCCTACCCCCTGGGTCATATACAAATAATTTAACTTGTAAATGCTATGATTTTATGATTTTTAAGTTCTTGATAAAAAAAAAACCAATAACTATGCTTGGAAGTTATGCAAAAATGAGATGTTAGCACACATCTCTATAATATTTTAAGTGAATTTATATATCAGACTGGTATCTGCATACATACAACTATTGCAAATTTGGCTTTGTTTGAGCACTTCTAGTATATTTATTAGGTAAATTGTGTCAGATATAGGGTTACAGATGATACTGTTGTGACAAGAATACTAAATTGACCATTTGAGGTAGAAAATGTGAACTGTTATTGACAAATAGGCATACAGTAAGATGTGGACTGGAGACAGAGGCAGGATTGAATACTTTATATAATCTTGAATGTTGTAAGGATTGACTGCTAAACATTACATTTATAGTATTCTGATATGCTTTGAAATTCAATATGTTATCAAAACAGTTTTAATTATTAAAGTCTTGGTTTCAAATTCTTTTAAAAATTGAAACAAGGGAGGGGGTATAAAATGTTCAGTAAAAAAAACCTTTGAGTATACACAGTGATTTCTTTAAGGCTATAATTCTGATAAATGAGTATTAATGTGAGAAAAACTGATTTTAGAGAGTTGTCTATTTAAACAAATGTTTATATAGGTTGCACTTTGTAAATACAACTGTTTCTTAAACCACGCCTCTTTTGGGGAGATCTAAAATATTCATAGAAAATTATTTTGTTTACATACTGGTTCCCAGTTATGCTCTCTGTATTCCATCTCATAGAGGACATAACTTGGGAATGTTACCAGTAAATATACATGTGCATATTGTTCACATTGAAATCTGTGGTAATCCTTCATTCGAGGTAGGGGTAGTTAAGAACCTTAGTGTTAGTTTAAACTCTGAAAACTTCAGGGCATATACTCGTTGAAAATATGCTGCAAAGCTCTATATAAGATTTTTTTCAAAACTTCATAGTAAAAGTGGTACAGTTTTAGCCGTTAAAGGAGTCCCTATGGGAAATGGCATTGTCAATATTTACAGAAATGCAACCTATAATCACTAACATTTTCTTCTATCAAATCTATCACTCCTCAAGTTTATTGACGAATTGTAGATCTTTACTTTCTTTCATGTCCTGAAAATGATCAATTAATTATCTTATATATGCCGGAAATATAGTTGTAAATTTTCAAAAAACATTTACTGATATCCAAGCTAAAGACTTTTTCAGTTAATACCCTAGTCCCACTAGGCCACGATCGCACTACGATCTGTGAAAAAAATGCAAATTTTGATGATCGTAGTGCGATCGTGTAGATCGCAGTAAGGTCGTATCACGGTCGTGGTGAGGTCTTCAAGATCGTGAAGAGCGTGGCCAACTTTGAACATGTTCAAAACAATCGTGGTGCGGTCGTGGCGAAATCAAGTCGTAGTAGAAGCGTAGTGAGAGCGCACTAAGATCGTAGTAAGATCGCAACGGTCGCTGTACAATCGCAGCGAGAGCGTAGCGAAAGCGTGATTCTATTCGGAGAGACTGTGCTACGATCGCACTGCGACGTTATCACGACCTCACTACGACCATCACGTTCTCACTGCGACGCAACTACGCTTCCACTACGCTTCCACTACGACTATACCACGCTGTTCACGACCATAGTACGATTCTAGCACGCCCTTGCCGTCCTCATCACGCTCTTCTTACGACCTGACTACGTTCACACTACGACCATCATTCTCATTGTCATTTTCATATAAAATATATAAAAAAAACTCCCTAGATTTTGTTTGTTTAAATGTAATTATCCATTTGCTCTAACGGCTCAACCATGCTTCTCGTTTTTATATAGATTATACCGTTGGTTTTCCCGTTTAAATGGTTTAACACTAGTAATATTTTGGGTCCTTTATAACGTGCTGATTGATGTGAGCAAAGGCTCCGTGTTGAAGGCCGTACCTTGGCCTATAATGGTTTACTTTTATAAATTGTTACTTGGATGGAGAGTTGTCTCATTGGAACTCATACCACATCTTCCTATATGTTGTAATTAAGGTTGGATTGGTCGGTCCGACATCTCTGCTTGATCAGGATTCGTTACTTTGCTCCCTCTGCCTCTACATCAACTCATACCACCATGCCCACGTGTACTGGTAGATTTTGGTGGCATGACTGTATTG
Source organism: Mytilus galloprovincialis (assembly GCF_965363235.1). Taxonomy (NCBI): domain Eukaryota; kingdom Metazoa; phylum Mollusca; class Bivalvia; order Mytilida; family Mytilidae; genus Mytilus; species Mytilus galloprovincialis. Next base: position 61,859,236 of record NC_134838.1, on the reverse strand, counting down.
TTTCCGAGAAATCTACGATTTAATCAGAGACAAAAGGAATTGAACTGTATTGATATGGAACACGATGTTGACGTTATTGCTGAGAACGTAGTAAGATCGCGCTATGAACGTAGTATAATCGTGGTAAGAACGTGTTATAATCGCAGCAAGATCGTGTTGGAATCGGATAACTCGTGGTATGGTCGTAGTGAGAACGTGAATAGCGTAGAAAGATCTTGATAAGCGTAGTGAGGTCGCAGAATAAGCGCGGTGAGAACGTGGTATAATCGTAGCGGGATCTTTGTAGAAGCGTAGAGAGGACGTAGTAGCATCGTGAAAGCAACGAAAATTTACATTTTCATGCCGCTCATACCGCGACCTCACCACGATCTAAATTTATTTTAGATCGCGGTGAGCGTGGTGCGATCGTGGTCTAGTGGGACTGGGGCTTAAGGTGCAAATTGACGATGGAAAGGATATTCCAAGACTGTATCAACAACATAAGTACGTTTAAATTGAAAACTAACGCATATTATCCTTCACAACCAGTTGTATTAAGTATGGTTTGTTACCAGTGAGAACCAAAGTCATTTTTAGTTCCCATTTATTTTCTTTCAAGCATATGTCATGCAGATGATACAATGACGTGTTTTACACAGGATTATATCATTCGCTTATGTTTTAAATAGTATCAATCAATAATTACACTTAAATTCAAACTAAACGACACAATCATATTAAGATTGTATTTAGAAGTCTGAATGAAATACGGAATTTGGCAAAAAGCTGGACAAAAAAATGAAAATAAATTAACAACAATGAATTAATGTTTGTTTCAACCATTAAATAAAAAAGGAAATATTACGTATACTTACTCACTGTGCGGCAGTAGCAATTGTATTTCAATATTTGAATCTGTCATTTTAACATGCATGCAGTAAGGGACATATTGTCCAAGACCTAAAATCTAAACTGAAATTATAAGCGATTTTAAAATCAAACGACAACACACCAATAAACCATGCAATGAGCAATTAACGATACTATTTAGAATATGTTAACTTTTATTTGCTTACTCCCTTGCTGTACTTCAACGACTAACTTATATAGCTGATATCTTTGTGGTAGAGACGATTTTCATTGATTTTATTATTTTAATCACTTGTCTTAGCTTTATAGTCTATCATTATTACTTATTGATCAGTTTATCTATGTATTATTTAATCATTAGAGTATTGAGTATTAATCAGCCAGGGGCGTAGCTAGAAAGAAACGATAAGCAACTACCAAGAAAAAATTTTGGGACCCTATGCAGAATTTTTTTTTTTCGATTTTCGGTCATAGGACGGTTAAAAGAGGAGCTATATGTAGATAAAAATTTCTGAATGTAAAACTATTAATAAATCTTCTGAATATAGTAATACATAAGCAACACATATTTGTGATACAGAATTTACTCAAAATTGTCCAAAATTTGCTCTTCGGGTCTGGGCATAAACAAACTTTTTTCTGATAACTTGACGCGACTCCACTCTCCAGTTGCCTTATCATATGGTCTATGAACGCAAAAAATAATGAGACTTTCCAATACTGTTTTGGCGTGGTTGCAGGGTGATTGGCTCCGGGCCGGTAGTCTGTCAACCACATCGCCTTGGCATATTTTCAACGATATCGAAGGGATCTGATAATTCTAATGCCGATTGGTACATCTCATTCCAAACTGATGAACTGTACACTGTAAAATGTGCTCCAAAACTACATATCTAAGACTGAGTATTACAAATTCAAAAGTAAAAATCTTGTAAAAGATACAAGTAACCTTCCGATTTTGTCATAATCTCCAAAAAAAAATATTTTGAAACCAAATGTCGTTATTTAATGATATTTCATCAATTAAAAAAAGTGACAACATAGGTGTTTCCTTTCACATTCAATTTATAAATTTATATTTTGCCATTTCTTTTTTTGCATGCCGAATCAATGTGCACGCAACTTCGGAGCTACGATCTTTTTCTGAATGAACAGCTTACTTGTAACTAGGTTGTCAAACTAATATCCGGGATGGACGGAAAAGACACCAACAGTCTCCGATTCCGATTGACCAACTAATCTCTCTCTCTCTCTCTTTTTTGTGAAAATGACGTGGATGCACGTGCTGTCGTGCCTCAGGGTAGCTACGCCCCTGTCAGCTGTGCTTGACCGCACATTGGTAACGGTTTATACCTGTACAATTTATATATCATTAGTTAGAAAGCTCTGGTGAATTTCTCTGTGGTTAGAATTATCTGTGTTCTCATTGGTTAATTGGGACATACCCCCAGATTTAAAATGGGTATTGTGTGAGAAAAATGGAGAATTTATATTTACTCTAGTTTGTGCTATATCTATATTGCTTGGAACGGAATGATATTTCATTGATAGTCATTTGCAGTATTTTGGACTTATGGAATTTAGTATATTCACTTTATAAGGTAAGAATGCACTTTATTTACTTTGAGTTGTATGAGAGACGAATGAATTGTATGGAACGCTTTAAGCCCTATTTGGTAGGTATAACCCTATGTTCCTATATTATGTAAATGTGTGTAAAAGAGATGATTCAGAGTGTGATTGATATGAACGTGTAGTTTGTAAGTAGGGAGATAGATTTTTGTATGATTCTGAGAATGAACTTTGACCCTTATGTCATGAGTCTAATACATCACATTGCTTCATACTGATACTACGTCATAGTCAGTAATTTTAATATACGATAACGAAGTTTATATTACTATTGGGATTGATTATTGAAAACATTGTAATGATTTAATTATATGGAACTGTAATGTGTATCGGATTGATGTTTCCCCGACTGATAATTAATTGTCTTGATAACGTTAAATATTATTAAGAATGATTAAAGGAATCCCGAGTGCCATTAGAAAACCACCATTTTGGAAGAAAGAACAATACTAAAAGTAGATAAGTGATGGAATGTATCCATAGTCACTAACCGAAATGAATAGTTGGAAATTATAAAATCCAAGTTGAAATATAAATCTCCCTTTAATTCTACTAGGTTTTAATGTTTGATTCCATTATAATTGCTATGTGTTTATTTTAGAGTATGGACAAAAAAGGACAACAATATAAAAACACAAAAAAGAAAACTCAAGACTGAGCAACACGAACACATCCAAATACTGGGGGAGATCTCATGTGCTCAAGAACAGATCCTACTCTACATGAGGCACCCGTCGTGTTGCTCATGTAAGTAGAAACCCGTTATTGAATAATCTATTTCGGTAAATCACATTCGCATACAAGATGACAGGATTGCTGATTCAATTGTTGAAATATATAAGTCGTCATTTGTGAAACAGATATTCCATAATAACTATAAACCAACTTGTGATTGTATCCGTAAGATTTACGAAGAGATGGTTTCAACTTCACCACTCATGTTTAAATAGCTTCCTTATGAGCAGCAATCCACTATTAAAAAATTTATGAATGGATATAACTGTCACATTCCTGAAATGGTTCAGGCATTTTCTATGTAAAAAATGGTGGATTAAATCTGGTTTTATAGCCATCTGAACTTCTCACTTGTATCCCGGTCGCATAAAAATATCCATTATATTGTCAACAATGTGAGCAGAAAACAAACAGTTATAATAGGATAAGTAATTTAATGTTAGAATCATAGATACAGCAGTAAACATAGTTTTATAATCTTAATCAACAATAAAACAAAAAATATGACAACAAAGGGGAAAAAAGTCATATAGACAAAGCACATAAGCGGAAAGGAATGACAAATATACAAAAAGTTTCCATAGCATACATGTAAATGCCGAGCCACAACAAATGGATATTACAAAAAAAAGACTTAACAGTAAATGTTATACTTAATAAAAAAGATCACTATAGTCAGAACCTAGAATCATTACTTCAAAACCATCGTGTATTATTTATGAAGTTGATACAAAACATTTACCAACAAGGTCTTGGTATCTTCCGATGAACTTTAAAAAAAATAGACAACACGTTCTTTGATAAAGCCCTTGTTCATCAATTGTATGCTCAAACCCTGGTAACAAATGTTGACTATGCTGACAATGCTGTCGATGTTTGACAAGAAACTGTGTTTGAATATATTCTATAATTTTAGGTTAATGTAATCACTAGGCGATACAGTACGATTACCAATATTTTTTATGTCTCGTATTTGATTGTCAACAGCCAAATGTTGTAGATGATTATAGGGGTTTGTGAGCGGTCGGTTGCCGAGTCTTTCGTATTCAATATTCACAGGTTGATGATTTATAATACTTGAATTACTATTCAATTCAGCAACTGGATTTATTTCACTATAGGCCATCTCGCTTTCTTCAATATGTCCAAGTTCCTTATCATTCCTGATTTGAAAAAAAGTTAAAAACAATAATCAGAATCAAAATCAAAATCGTGATAATTAGTAAAAGAAAATCAAGTTTTGTGCTGTTGAAAGCTCCATGTTGACCTCTAGATTTCTAACGTTTGATTGATTGCGGTCTAATTGTTTGTTTACCCCTATCTTCTTCAATTCATTTAATTCGGTCATTCGACTTTACAGACACTTCTCCATTGGCTTACATGTTGCTTGTTCTCTTAAGGTGGTACCCAACACCTTCACTATAATTAATTTGGCTCGTTTAATTTTCATAAAAATTTTGACAGAGTATTTACTTTGACTCTTTGACAAAAATATATAAGATTTAAAAAAATTGAACGAACCGTTTTATCGGAAAAATTACACTGGTTATATAGCAAGTTGACAAACACTAATTTTGATCATCGAGAAGCCTAATATTTCCATATCAACACAACGTAATTAAAACGTTTAGCTGATTTTACAGAGTTATCTCCCTGTAGTGTTAGGTACCACCTTAAGTATGAAAGTTTATTCTTTCAGATGAATTGTTTAGGAAAACAAAATATTGCAATTCTAGTTGTTTAATAGTTTTCCTATAAAAAAATTTATGACATAAATACACTCAAATAGTCACACTTTTCTTAATATTTCTACTAAATATACATGCAATTAATATAACGCTTACTTAAACATAAAGCATTTTTCGATTTTGTTATTAGAGCATGTTTCGCGTATCCACTTTTCTTTTTCGGATTATTTTACTATCATCCTGAATTGGGATCTGGAGTTATCATTTAATTTATGCTTCTTTGCTAATTACACTTACATGGATTATCATCGACGACTATGATAAATATATAAACAAACAAAATCACAATCAATTCTAAACAGGTTAAACCTTTTCAATAATAATAATAAAAAAGGACTTGTATACAAACTTCTTATAAGACATGATCAATTTTTCGAACGAGAATAACAATGACGACCAATACTTTCATGTTCCTTATAGAATATGGCACATGCTAAGTTACTATCTTGCTGGATAAATACAATTGACGAGTTAGCTGTTAAGTCATTTCAGTTGCCTTAATTTGCAAATTATTTAAACATCCTTGTTAAACATCTATATGTCTTCATTCTTTATTCTATCCGTTACTTGACATAGTCGAGCGTGTGATATTGCCTTTTTACGGTTGGGAGTTTTTTTTAAAATAATTTAATTCATACCTTGAGATTTCTCTTCTTTCAGACAAGCCTAGAACACACAAGGATTGATGTATAACAAGTTGAGTATTCCATCCTTAACTGGTTGGTACTTACAAAACATCTCACTAAAACTCCTTTAAAAATTACTTTAACATGTTTAATAAATAAATAAGATTTTCGTGATTACCTATTTCATGAAGCTTTGCTGCATACTTTAACGTGTGCGTTTACCCCAGTTTGAGTATTTCACTTATAAACTAAATTAACTGTTCTAGTGATGCTTAATAAACTAAGGTTGTGAGTTTATTATCAAATTTTCCATTTTTTTTTAAAACTAAAAGACATGCATTGATATATACGTCAACCTTTTTAAACAGTCCGAGGCTTTCTTACCTAAGCTCATTTCCATTTTGCATTTTTTAACAGCTCTTTTCGTATTCCTCCTTGAAATTAATACAACCGTAATGCCAATAATAATAGATGTCACCAATCCGCCAGTTAAAAGTCCAACAATAAGAGAAAACTGATTGTTGTCTTTTGTATACTGTAAGTCATCTATGTATGCAGGGATCGTAGACACTGCCACCTGTTGTATTTAAAATGTGGTGTTAGAAGATGCATTATTATAACTCTAGGACAAATCTATATATGCACTTTACAGAATAGTTGCAACAAGCCTGAAACGGAACCGTAGATGGCCTGTTGCAAACAAAATTTCTTATCATTTCCATCATATCCTCGTTTTCAAGATGCATTTGATAGAACTTCTGTTTATACAGACCGCTAGTACTATTTTGAAGAACTTACCAATTGGCTTAAAGAACATGTTTCCGTCATCAATATTCAACTGAACGTTATAGAAATAATAATTAACCAATTACTCTGGTGTACAAAGTTTCAAGAAACAACACGTGTCAAAGGTAACTGTCCTCTTTGTAGAGTGGTGTCTGTTGGGGACATTAACGAATAAATAATGTGAGGCACAATTTGTTGAGGAAATTCTTGTGTCAAACTGAACTTTAAAGGACATCCAAGTTTCTTGATAAAACTGAAAGTTACTGATGATGACAGTATTAAACAAGACTAAATAACAGTTACTAGTAAACTGGTACGTAGATTTCCCAAATTCGAAATAGCATTATAGAATAGAAGAACTAACATTAGATATTTTTTAAAAAGCTAGTTGACAGCGGAAAAGCCAATTAGAACATATCATTCAGTGGAAACTGTAGCAAAAAATGAAGTTTTAGCAGCTCTCCAATGTATATCAAAAAGTTGATAACCTTTGTCTTCTTAAAAATTTATCACTTCTTCTTTGGGTTGAAAGGAAAAATGGTACCAAAACGAAAACAGTATTAGATCTTTGAATACGATGAAGCATTTTAGAAGCTTGGAAGGCAGCTCTTCGAAAGAAGATTAATTTCTGTTATGTCTGAAGTGAGGAGCATGAGTCAAACACTGTTGGGGAACAGTCTTGGTCAAACAAGGTAACAAATTTGATATAAAGGTAATATATTGAAAACAATTATGACACACCAACTATTAAGAATCCAATATTTCATAACCAGGACTTTTTTTTATAAATGATTTAAGCCATGCATATAATAGAAAACAGATGAAAATAATAGATTATTTCTTTGAATATGAACCTTTTCGTATGATTCTTTTGAACACTTTTAAAACTTAAATTATCTTCTGCACTTAAAACACATGATCAATATAAACAAAACTACACGAAATAATCAGAAACTTTAATAAAAGGATAAATCAGAATTTCTACAACTTCCTCATTTTATTCCGATTTTCGAATCGCCAAAATAACAACAAAAAGAAGAAATTCAAAGAAAAAGTAGTTCTCGATTTTTATTTCATTTTTTTTTAAATGTTTAAACATGATACATACTTCTCCGAAACCAATTGTAATTTTTTTTTAAATTTTAGAAATCATAAATTCGGAGATTTTTATAAAGTAGTAATTGCAGTAAATCAAATGTCATACATTCTAGACTTTAGTTAGTTCTGTTCAGCGTTTTATTTCCAATTTTTGCTGTGATAGTCATAGTTTAGTCTATGTATTTAAGTATATTTTAGTATTTATGTTTCGCTTTATCTTAAAGTTTTTTTTTTAAAACAAGATTAATTCATCCTTCGCAAAATGTCTGTTTAACCTCTTTTTGATAATTTTAGAAAGTTTTTGACATTTTACTACGTTTCACTATTTTTATTTTAGGTTTGTATTGAATAGTTTATATCTATCTGATGTATATTTAGTGTCTCACTAGTCTATTTTTGCTGGGAATCTGTCTTTTTTTTCATCAATGTGCAATGCATGTTACATATATATATAATTTGTATATAACTTTATAGACTAATATTTGACACTTTAATAATAAACATAAATATTATTTATATATAATTAGCGATTTTTGTTTTTTTGATGAATTAGACTAAATTTAACTAATACTTTTACATACTGTAGTGTCGATCTTTATATGGCCAGTTATATTGCTGACATGTATGCAGTTTCCGTTTTCAGATGAAATCCACACCGAGGAATATGAATTGTTGATGTTGCACCTGTTTTATCAATTTTATATTATCATATGTGGTGAAAAGGAATACTATACAAAACATTATGTACATGCATGAAACTATGATCACATTGTGCAATGGCAGTCAGTTTTTATTGGTGGAGTAAGCCGGAGTGTCTGAGAGATATAAAAACCTGGTTCTATCAACTGCTAAAACAATATATAACATATAACTTACTCGACAATCAGTATAATTTGTCACTTTCTATTTTAATGCCCGTTTTCAATTGGGCACCTAGCGAATTTAAGGGAAATATAGTGTTGTGCGCTTGTAAACCATTATGATATACCTTTTTTTCCATTCGGTATTCGCTACAGGCATAATCAAACTTATCAAATACATAGGTTCGAACATAAAAATAAGTAAATGTGACAATAATGTCTCGAGTCAGAGATTACATTTGACGTTTTCGTCTCCTCGGTCCGTTTTCATGTTGTATAATAAAGAAGCCTTATAGGGTATGATTAAAAGAACAAATTACAATGTATCTATTATTTTTTTGCAAAAATCGAGTATTTTTCTCAAACTGTTGCAGATATTAGAAAATAATAGATACATTGTAATTTGTTCTTTTAATCAGACCATATAAGGCTAACACTGCAAAATTCTAACTTTTAAAAATACATTTCTTTAAAGAGAAGATTATAACCAGCTGAGATGTATATAGTTCCAAGTTTTCATTGAACCGAACGAGTAAATTGTGTTGTTCATGTATGAATATGTCTATATTTTTGTATATTAGAATAAATTCTTCAAAATTAACCAATACGTATACACCTGTTTTCATCATAATCCCATCCACAAGATGAATTAAAGGAATTCATACAAGATTCACAGTCCTTGTGTATTGAGCAATCGTTGATATCTATTTTACCTAACTGAAACGAGTTATCAAAAATCAATTATATTAATACATATGTTTAACTTTGAAACGAGAACGAGTAAATAAAGCAGGGGTGCTCTTCTTGAAAAAAAATCAATTTTAGGATAGACTTTGTATCATCTCAGGACACTCTAAAGGTCTGTCTCGAATCCTTCTGAGACGCATCTTAGTTAAGATGTCTTTAGCATATCCTAACTGCGACATTTTAGTATGTTTTGTTGTGTTGTGTGTCGTACAGTAACATCTAATTGTTTTACATCATTTGGTCTCTTGTGGATAGTTGTCTCATAGATAGCCATATTATATAGAGCAATTTAAAAATCGCTCATGATTTAAAAAAAATGTGGGAATTTAACATAGGCTATCAGGATCTACTTCCAACAGCAATACTCATATAGACAAGCAACGCCAAGGACAGAACGGACCAGTGACGAGGTTCCTAATTTGACACAGGCACATTAATACGAGGTTCCCCCTCCACTAGTTTTTTCACTACCTAACCACCTTTTTTTATTACAACTAACAAACGGGTATAAAAAAGGAAAATAAGAAAAAAAATCATTAACATATCATCTCTGTAAAAGGCAGCCTTTTAGAACAAATTGCGTGTGCGATGTAATAATGAGTTAAAATGATAACAGAAAAATCAATTCAGATGAAGTTCGTAAAGGAAATTAGGAGAATTTCTGAAATGTGTAAGTTTAGTTTGTTGAATCGCCTGACAAAATTATTTCGTTAGTACAATTTTACGAAGTTATTTGTTGATTTTTTAACTTTGTGATGAATGTGTTACGAATAGTCATTTCTTAATTTGTAAGTATTACTATTAATTAATGCTGTCAATATTTTAATATTTTAGCCTGTTTAAACCAAAAATGTTGTTTCATGTATACATACATATATGGACCTTTTGAGTATGCAATAAATATTATCATATCTTTTTAATAGAAGAACCTAATGATACGAAATTAAGTCGACATTCTCTCAAATATGAGATTTAATAAAGCATTGTATTAAACGTTGCAGCAAGACACCGTAGTTTGATAGATCCATGAAACACATTATAAGAATTCAATGCAGAAACACATTATTGATTTATTAAATAAACAAGAATGCAGTTTTGCATGACATATTTGTACATGCAGAAGTAGAATAGAAACGCACCTTCTTTTCAGTTATGTAATATACACTGTCCTTTTCAACTTTGATATTAATAATCTTCATATTGGCTACACACAATCTTTGTTGTAAAGTTTTCACGTTTTCCACCAAGTTGTAAATAAACCTACAAACATGTTTTATTTTTTAAACTGAAACAGTTTTGACTAGGGAACTATGACAAATATTTATAACTATATACTAGGACTAGGAAAAAAAACTATTTTCCTGTAATATTCCTATCATCATGGTACTTAAAAGAATAGCGTAGTACATTATATCTTGTTAAAACTGCAGCCAAACAACTTACTGTTTTTAAAATTGCTGATCAGCTTTTTACAAAATGTGTAAAACAAATTATATATTTTTCACTTGGTACTTCTTGTGTCTTATCTTAAGTCACAGATCTTTCACAATGCGATCAAATGTAAACATTACAAATAAAAATGAACAAATGCAAGCATGCAGTTTACGTTTTAGGCTTCACTAACCATGATTAATTTTATGTTGATATTCCTTTACATAATGTTTCAATATACTCATAACATAAACTGAGAATTATTAATGATTATCAATGAAAATGAGCTCATGGTCAAATAAACCACATCAGACAATCATGTACAAAATGTAGACCTTACAATAAAGCCATACATCAAATAAAGATGACCTATTGCTTACAGTATACAGGAAACAGACCACACCATGAGAGAATTGACCAATGAACTATGAAAATGAGGTCAAGATCAGATAAACACTGCCATACAGACAAATACACTTTGCAATAATTATATACATACAAAATATAGTAGCCTCCTGTTTACTTATTTTATTTATCCTATTACTAATGATAAGTGAGAATTTCTCACAACAAAAACAAATAAAACATTTTTTTTCAAGCAGTCACTAAACCATGAAAATGAGATCAAGGACAGCAAAAATATGACAGAAGGAAATTTCATATCATAAGGCACCTGTATAATAGGTATGAAGGATCAATGTCTTCTATACCCTCTGAAATGTAAATCGAAATACAAACAGTGTTCGCCGCGACTGCAAGATTCAAATCCATGTGTCTTGCATCCTGTGACTTTTGTTCGTAGGCGAGACAAAAAAAAAAATAAAAAAAATAAAAATTTCTGGTGCAATAACTCAAAAACAGGTGGACAGATTTTTTCCCCATTTTTTTTAGAATGGATCAAGCTCGAGTTTTACTTATGACCATATGCGATCTGAAAAACATGCTTTAATTTTTTTTACGTCTGATATAAAACTAAATAATATTATAATTATAGACATGTTCAAGACCTTTTTAAGAAAATGAATAAGTTAAAACAATAAAAGAAGCTGAGTTATAAGTTATTTACTTTATATGGACCTGACATAGTAATTAATCAATACTTTAGTACATACCATGCCTAGTTGACCATCTTTTGTTCCAAAATACAAAACCGAGAAACCGTTGGTTTGAAGAATGTCTAAAGCAGTAATTGTTTTGTTGATGTCGAAGACATCATCCATATTTTCGATTCCTTTTCCACCGACTAGAGTATGATGATATGTTATATTACAAATATCACCCTCAAGTGTTCGACAAACCTGTAATACATCTGATGTACAAAATTCCGAATGTACATGGCATACATTAAATGTTACTTCAACTTTGTACTTGTTTGGCTTTTTAACTATGTTGAATTAAGCGTAAGTGATGAGTCTTATGTTGACAAAACGCGCGTCTGGCGTATTAGATTATAATCATGGTACCTTTGATAACTAAATACTTATTATACCTTTAATAATACTGATGCAAACATTTATATTTTCTACATAATTGATACTTCCTGTTTAGAATATGTCATCTACAACATGTACGGTATCGTAGAATAGCTTTAATCACACAGATTAAAAAAATATATGTTCACTGTGCTTGACATTACTGAGATAAATTGACACTAAGTCTTGCAGTTTAAAGGATTTCACATCCGGTACCATCCGAAAGTTTACCTTATACTGATCCCAAAAATATATCGTTGAAACTACTTAAAACAAAACAAATCAATGAGAAAAGGCTGCTTCCGCTTTACAGAACGTATTTTCAAGTTTCAGGTGACCTTGTGAAGAATTATCTACCATACTAATGCAAAAAAACCAAAACAATTGCATTATAATGCTTAATTATGAACGACAAATTTAAGTTTGACCTTGACCGAATTTCCAAGATCATACAGAAAGGACTCCGTGTCTCTCCTTTACATGTCGAATGGTCGAATGAGTTATATTAACATATTACACAGGTCGGGACCACTACCTTATATGGAAATGCATAAATTAGCATACTTATGTTCTCGCACATGTAATTGATTATTTACATGTGACGCAATTTATTTTTACCTAGGTTTTTGACCAATCCACTAAATGAGTCACAATGCATGATGGACTACTACGTGTTTACAATCAACCAATAACACGTGTTATTTACTGAAATACAACACATTTTTTCGTGCAATGCGGGATTCACAATTTCGCTTAGTTTTCCATTTTGTGTATCCTCATTTATAGTTCGTGATATAAAGTATTACTTCCATGCTCAGATTAACGAAGAGTTGTTTCTATGCGAAGAAAAAAAGGGTTTGAATTACCCGATATATAGCCATTAACATGTTTGATGATGGCACAGATATTTCATGTATTTGTCCACCAGAAGCAACGAAACAACAGCGAAAAAACACAATTACCCATGAGACAAACTTACTGGTGTAAAGTAAGCCGTCGATAACAGCCGGTGCTGATATTCAAGAGTACAGCAATGTTCGTATAGATAATTAAAGGCAAATGTGGGATCCTTGAATTTTGTGTTCGTTAAAAAGGCGAAGAAATATTTACATACATGGCAGTGTTAACAAAATATAAGTAAAAATAGTAATCTAAACAAAGTATTTTTGTTGGTCACATTTCAGTATATGGGACTTCCAAACTGTTCCCTTTATTTTTAAGGTAGTGAAGTCAGCAACTGTAGTTTCAGTTTGTTCGTTTTTTAACGGGCTCGGACATTTGCCAAACTGAATAAAATCATTACAGCTGATTTCTTAAACCTGCAAAGTAAAACTTTGGTTGGCTTGCTTGCTTTGTTTGTATAGTTGTTTATACAAGCTTTGAAAATAAGATTGACATCTTTAAACAATATATATATATATAGGAATAGTTTAACTTCTATATTTTATATTTTGTACAATATACAAACAAAGCAAGCAAGCTAACAAAAGTTTTGCTCCACATGCAGTAGGAAATAAGCTGTAATGATTTTATCAATATACATGTATGTGCGACAAGGTGGAAAATTTGATTTTTTTTGTGAAAATTGCAGCGTTGGATCTATAATAAAAAAGAAGATGTGGTATGATTGCCAATGAGACAGCTGTCCACAAGAGACCAACATGACACAGAGAATAAAAAACATTTATAGATCACCGTACGGCCTTCAACAATGAGCAAAGCCCATACCGCATAGTCAGCTATAAAAGTCCCCGATATGACAATGTTAAACAATTCAAACGAGAAAACTAACGGCCTTAATTATATAAAAAAAAAAAATGAACGAAAAACAAATATGTAACACATAAACAAACGACAACCACTGAAATACAGACTCCTATACAATATATTTTGTTTTGATGGGATAGATTTCTTGTCCTTTTATATATTTAATTGGGCCGTTTTTTTTTTGTTTTTTTTTGTTTGTTTGGATTGTTTTACACAAGTAATTTTTGGGTCATTAATAGCTTACTTTTCAGCATTGGACCTATGACTGCTTACTTTACTAAATTATGTCTTTGTTGGAAAGATGTCTCATTTGGCACTCATACCTCATCTTCTTATTTCTATATACAAAGCACGTTTTAGAAAAAAAAATAATAGGTAATATGGCACCCACTATGATCCAGAGACTTTTGATATTGGAGATATTTTACATATGTCAACAGGACAGCAGCCGAACGATAAAAAATCCTCTGAGGTATATTTTGTGATAAAATTAGCAACAAACGGATATTATCGATGTATGAAACTATAAAAAAATGTATTGAGCTATATACCGTACCCGCTCAGTGGCGGATCCAGGGGGGGCGGGGGTTCCGGGGATGGACCCTTTTTTTTGGACGATCAGTGCATTTGGATGGGGACATGTAGTTGGAACCCCCTCCCCTTTTGTCCAGGGTTAGGACCCCCTTTTTAAAATGGCTGGACCCGCCCCTGCCGCTTTCAATACACTTATTTTTAGCATTCTGAATATTATGATGTCCTTACTTTTAGTTCAGGTCCTGATAAAAACAAAATACACATTCAGTACAGAAAGAAGTGTTTCAATGAAAGTTTCGTGTTTTTCTAGGCAGAAATAATTTTGCAATGACATTATACAGGTTTAAAAGAGCTCAAATGATTTTCTTACTGGACAGTGGTCACTTCATTGGATATTTCACTGTGTCATGTCGTGAAATTAATGCAGGTTCAATTCATAACAATGCACAAAACCGGTTCAACTACTTTTGCAAGGCGAAAAAGAAAGTCGAATCGTGAAGCCAATAAACAATATTTTTTTAATCTGAGCATGCAAATTGAAGATTACGTTATATATTTTACATTAAATATATTTGCAGAATAAAAACTTTGGTAATGAGAGTCCCAAACAATATATTAATTGACTGTTTTCCCACTAATTCCACGTGTTTTAAGTAGTAGTTTACTCGTAGTAGCCCACAATGCATTGTAGTTCATTGAGTCGATTGGTCAGTTTTTCAAGGCCATATTGGCCTTGTGTTTTGGAAATTACTATGCAAATATATTCTGACGTCAGAAAATCTAGAGTTCTCGACCTGTTACAGCTGTATATCTCATAACATAGAAGGGGAGACAAATCATATTTAATGTCAACGTAGCATTCCAACCAACGAATATGTGTTGCAACATAAAGTCACTTACAATCATGTCAAAATATGTTGTTGATCTTATTTAGTTTTTGATGAGAAGGTATCAAAAGCAAAAATTAAAATTCGAAGCATCCTATTTGGTGCTAACGTTGTTAACTTTCTTATCAGAATAATAAGATGACATTTCAAAAGGGAGTACAAACCTAAGAGTTTTAATGTATTTCTGTGGAACTTAATGGGAAAATCTAGAAAAACAAGTGATTCTCATGAAGTAGAGTTGATCTATGGAATATATTTGAACACACTGAAACATGAAATTCTACATCAAAGGTACCAAGGATTATAGTGTAGTACGCCAGACGCGCGTTTTGTCTACATAAGACTCATCAGTGACGCTCATATCAAAATATTTATACAGCCAAACAAGTACAAAGTTGAAGACCATTCGAAAAATTCAAAGGAAATTTATAAAAATTACCACATTATTGATATTCATGTCAATACTTAGACATTAGTGTTTGTATAATTATTGTCAAACGTCATACAGAGTTACACTTATTGTTTGAAGCTTTAAAAAAAATTATAAAATAAAACCCAAATAAAACATATATTCTTTGAAATGACATCTAAGAGAAAGGTTTACAATCAATGCCAAATTCTCACACTATTCACCTCCAACACGATAGGGTCAAAATGTGGAGCAGGATCGGCATACCCTTCCGGAGTATCTCAGATGACCCCCAGTTTTTGGCGAAGGTTGTGTTGCTAAGTCTTTATTTTTTTTGTTGCTTTTTGTATATAATTGTTTGTATATTTGTCTGTTTCTTTTTTAGCCATGGCGTTGTCAGTTTATTTTCAAATTATTAGTTTGAATGTGGCTTTGGTAACTGACGCCTCTTTTTTAAGCTCAAACAACTTGTGTCAGGATTAAACTGTGAGTGTTGGACTCACTCACTCACAAAATATAGTGTTCACCATTACTTGACGTCAACCTTATTTTATGAAGGGGGTCATTGACGTTGATTATTCTAAGTTCTACGTGGTTTAGATATTACACTGTAAGGAGTAGAAACCAGTAAGTTTTGAAATATAGTTTTTCGATCTTTTTGATTGTTTAATATAAAGAGTGTATACTTACATATGTTCCCTTATCGCAATATGTTTTATTATGGAAACAATGCTCATAAATATTTATCCCAAGCTTAGTGTCTGGTTCGAAATATCTACCATTTTTTGCAGGGGTATTTCTACCACAGAGTAAAAGGGATTTCCTGGATTTCAAATAATCTTTTTCTATAGCTGCCCATGAATGTGCACATAAAACACTAAACTCATTGTGAAAGAACAAAAATATGACAAATCCTCCCTCATCTACGGCTTTTTCAATCTTTCTTAAGCTTCGTCCATTGTATTCACAAGTTATATTCATGTCTTCATAGGAATGATAATATCCGGTTTTATATCTTTCAATCTCGTCTTTATCTTTGAAGGTTATGCAAAGTTTTCCAATCCTTGAAGTTTCGAACTAATTATTTGCATGTATTTGAAATAAAAAATAAAAATGTGACACACGCGAAAATGTTGATTTGAATGTAAGAGTTAAATTTTCTTTATCATTACGTTCAATATTCATTGGTCCTCTTCGAATTGGTTTGGTTTTAAACAACCAAAATCCGTCAAGTTAAAAGACAAAATTCCATACGATGTGTTCAGCACTTCAGCAGAGTTAACACCTATTACAACAATGCTTGTGGTTACTTCGTTTGTGTAGATCATTTTGTAGGTTGGATAGTATAGTATATCGACTGTAATATTGGTGCTTTCGATTCCGATGATTCTTAAAGATGCAGTTTGTTTTGGACAATGGCTCACGTTATCATAATATTCGTTACATTGTATAAGTTCTTTCCTCTTTGCATCATACAACAGTAACCAAACGTTTGAATAATAAGCGTTGAATGACATTTCCGTCATGTTTTCTTTATAATAAGACGCAATACCGCCAACACCTCCGACATATATCGTTTCATTTGAAATGATCATTTGCCGTAACATGGAAATCTTAGTTTCTATACTGGTTTGGCTCAATGTAATTTCAACCGCAATGAACATTATGTACAATATAATACAAAGTGACTCTTTCCTATTGAAGCCCATAATGAAAATAATATTCAATTTGTTAAAATCTCGACAGCGTGTAGATTATAGACTGTTTATGAAACTTTTCCTGCTTGAATTGTTTTCTTCTAGGCAAACGTGATCAAAATAGTTGTTTTCCGAATTTTTTTAGCAGCAACGATACGTCGAAAAAATCTCGCAACAAGAGGTGTTTCACAGATGGCCCCTAAATACAAATTTAAAAAAACCCCGTTAAAATGGACGTCAAACTGAACTACTAGACATATAAATAAATAAAAACCAACAGAAAATACTACTAAAATCCAGGGGTTCCTGACTTTGGACAGGCTCAACAATGTTCGAACATATATGATCGATATGAACCTTAGACAACCACATAACTACAGGTTTCTGGCATGTAGTATACACGTAAAGTATGTGGCAGGGTTAAACCTCAATTGTTCCTTATCTCCGGGACAATGGGTTTAAAGCACATCATAAGAGCATACTCTAAAAATCAGCTCAAAAGGGCTTAACTCTTCAGATTGATAAAAGGAAAAAAAAAAAAAAAAAAAAAAAAAAAAAAAAAAAACAACCAAAAAACATCTTATAAAACACACACTGGACGTGCCTGGGTATTCGTACATCCATAACAAAAAAAGAACAAAATATTATGTCATAGTTCAAATTTATTCATTCAATGTATGCTTACTTATTTTTATAAATATATGTTTTGATTGAGTTAAGCCAATCTAATTAAATATTTTATAATGTGTCTGTCTATATTGTAATGTTACACCACTACTTCAGGTTAGAGTGAAGATTGGTGCCTGTTAAAACGTTTAAATCCGGGAATTTTTAGAGCTCTTTATATCTTGCTTTTCGACGTAAGCCAAGGCTCATTGTTGAACATAAAACAAATAAGATGTGATATAATTGCCAAAGAGACAACTCTCCACAAGAGACCAAAATGACACAAAAATAAACAACTATAGGTCACTGAACGGCCTTCAACAATGAGCAAAGCACATACCGCATAGTCAGATATATAAGATCCCGAAATGAGAAATGTAAAATAATTCAAACGAGAAAACTAACGACATAATCTATGTATAAAAAATGAACGAAAACGAAAAACAAATATGCAACACATCAACAAACGACAACCACAGAATTACAGGCTCCTGACTTGGGACAGCCACATACATACAGAATGTGTCGGTGTTAATCATGTTAACGAGATAGTAACCCTTCCCACTTACCTAAGACAGTGGTGAAGCCGTACTTAAACCTATAATGGTTTACTTTTGTCTACGTGTGACTTGGGTGGAAAGTTGTCTCATTGGCACTCATACCACATCTTCATATACCTGTAAAGTTCAAATATGAGAGTACAAGTGGTAACTGCCCTCTAATTCAAAATCAATTATAATTTATATAAAAAATCATGTATCTAGGACTAAATGATCGATCTATTAACATCCAACTTTCAGCTCTTTTAGTATTTAGACGTCATGCACAACAGAAACAATCAGAGAAAACATGACCCTATTCAATGATATATGTACCGATATATTTTAGTACCGTGAAAGTTTATTGCCGAAACGTTCATAAATATCTAATCATCGGATCACATCTCCAGTGAATATCTTCCATGTTTATCCTTTTTCTTTAGACAAAAAGGCTTTATTGATACATTTGTAACATCTAGTATTCAGATTAATCAAATGCCAACTTTATTTAATAGGAAAATTGGATCAAAACAATCAAAAGGACAATCAAAAGCATGTATGTTATATAAAAGTCTATCAAATACAGTGCCAATAACAAATCAAGGCATACACACTTAACAAAGTACATTGTTTGCCGTTGTGCCAACAGTACACATTGCAGATTATTTGACAGCTATTTATTAGTATTTAGTATGTTAAGTGTATTTTCAAAGAGTAATATGTTTGCTAAGTGTCATAAAATGAAAGAACGAACCTAAATGTTTCCCCTGGGCAGGGTCGTAACAACGGTTTTAATTCAGGAGAGGCAGGGGTTTGGGTGCCGCCGATTGAGGCCCCCTTTAGATTTTTTTGTCTTTTGGTAAAATGGCTAAAAATTACCCTTTTTCCTTCGATTTCTTTACTTTAGAAAACATCAGAAATGCTTGGAACTTGATGTAATATTTTTGCAAAACAAGCTGAGGTTGCTGTTCGGGGTGAGCGAAGGCTCCGTTCTGAAGGCCGGACTTTGGCCTATAGTTATTAACATTAAATACATCGTGACCGTGATTTTTTTTTGGTTTTCTCTCAATAAAATCAGTGGCTAAAAATATCCGTTTTCCTTCGATTTACATCACTATTGCTGGATCCTGGAAGCAATTTTTATGCAAACAATTATTATCTGTATTTAAAGATATTTTTGTTAGAAATCAAACTGGTAAGTTAAAAAAAAAACAACATATAAAGCAAGATCATAGAACGCAAGATATTCTTTTTATCGAAGAAGACGTTGAATTTCAATATTGTTGAAAGCTGAACAGACATGTATATAACTACAACCAGATAAAATTTCTATACTAGTATATACTTAATGTAGAAAGTCCCTGCTACAACGAATGGGAGTGTTAAACTACTAAGGCATTGACCATAATGACATTATTGTTCTCGTACGATCGGGATAAAAAAAAATATTCCAACAGCTGATTCAGCCGGTAACGAATTTCCGATATCATAAAAGATTCACAATACAAAGGGAACTTACTTCCTCTGCTTAATTGAGCTCCTAAATAAACGTGAACAGTTAAGTTTTATTTTAAATTGTCGAAAGCAAAGTTTCATATGTGTTCTCATACCAATAACGAATAAAATGACGAACGGCAACACGAAAAAAATAATAAAATTGAAATGTTTCACTATCAATAAAAAAAAATTGACATTATCATATATAACGTATCATGGTAACACTGTTAAAACTATGGTAAAACTGTAAAGTTGTGTTGTTTATAATACAAATTCAAGTTGTTCGTGTACATATTATCAATATAATATTTTATTACTTCAAAACAAAAATTTGGTGTAGAAAATTCAGGGAGGCAGTTTCCTCCCCTGCCTCATAGGTAGTTACGGCCCTGCTGGGATTGAAAAGTGTCCTTGAACTCCCGTATCTATTTGAAGCTAATTTCAAGCAGGATACTGCAAATGATAATCTTAACCTTTCGTTCACTATTTAGACACTTTATATTTACTTTATATCTAACAGTTTGCTGACTGCGTTGATCACTTTTTAAAATAACAAAAAAGATAGTGCTTATGCGGCCGTTTGACATGACAATTAATAGACACACGATACTTTTCTTTCTTTATTTTTTTTCAACTGGAAAATATCTAAATTATCAACATTTCAGTAACAACTTTAATTGAAAATGAGGGGTGTCAGGATTGCTCAAAGAAAGACCTCCCTACGGTGGGTCTTTCATTTGATCAATCCTGACACCCCTTGGTGTGTTCTACGACAAGAAAAAACTTAAAATATGCATTATTTATAACGTAACTCAAATTTGACGACTTTACACTACATAATGTGTTTGTTTTAGTACTTGATGTGGTCCTTTCATTCTTTGATGTGGTTATCACATTAAGTGATGAGGTAAAAACAGATGACCATTTCGGGAAAAAAACAACAACATATCTTTTCCTTTTAAACCGATTTCTATATGTCGTTTGTTTAATGTGCGTGGGATGAGTTTCACTATCAATTGAGTTAAAGTTCAAACTAAAGTTCGAGTTTTGTTCAGAGTTATTTGGTATGAGAAAGCGGATCGGCTGAAAAAAAAAGAAAAAAGTACTTAAAAAGGAGTAGGTTCAGTAAGACCCCTTTTAGTCCCGAAATATTTCAGTTTAACAAAAATGTTATTATGTAAACTTTTATCTATCTATTGGAAAGTAGATTGCTTCTGCTACATAAATATGGGCTGCTTTTTACAATAAGATGCACATATATCGGGTACTACAAAATGTAGCATCATTAAGTCATGCTAAATTACTGAAACCTCCACAATTTTAGCATTTGAGTTAAATTTTAGACGATTTTCGTCTTAAATGGAAGTGGCCGCATTCGTGTTTATTCTTAATAGTTAAATGTAAGTTGTATTTGATGATAAAACATTACATGTATTGGTTGAGGGTGAACACGGATGCGGCCACTTTCATGTTTGACCAAAAACTATCTGAAAAGTGACATATTATGGCATAATTGATATATTTTCATATTTAAGCTTGAATATAATCGTCCGAAATGACTAAATTAGTTCAAATATTTCACACAAACTAATTGAATCGAGTGATGTAGACACTTGAGTGTTTAAAAAGTGTACAAAATCTTACTTCAGACGATTTTGAACTTTGAGGCCACAATTGGCCCTTTACAGTCTTTCGGACATACGGGGATTTTATCCACAAACCACTTGATCCTTCCGATTTTCCCTCATTAGTTCTCAAATGGAAGCATTATTATATTATACATTCGTAAAAGATTCAACAGAATCCTTGTCTCGCCTGCTATTGCTGACGAGTAAAGAGTAATGTAAACTCAACATGCGACAAGTCTAAAACAATTGTTTTCTTTCAATTTTAGCATTACATATAGTGGCAGCTGAGGGTGAAACAAACATTTTTTTCTCAGAATCAAAAACAAATTATTTTTTTCTCCAAAAACTGGAAACAAACTTTTTTTCCCAAAAAATCCATAGCCCACCCCAGAAAATCAAATGGTTGCTGCCTAAACAAATGTTTTTCTTTAGATGCTATATCTTGAACTTGAAGAATCACTCCTTTACAAGTTTTATTACAATCCATTGAGGTTCACAAATTTATATTCCCAAAACAGCTTACTATGATAACAGTTAATGCCAAAAAAGTATATAGAAATAAGGAAAAAGTGGTATGATTGCCAATCAGACAACTCTCAGCCATCTATATTTACCACATGACGTAAATGGTTACAACTTTATGGGAGTGTATTGTCTTCAACAATGAGCAAAACTCATATCATATAGTAAGCTATAAAAGGTCCCTAAATATAAATGCAAAAACAATTTTAGCGTGATATCTAACAACCTAAATAATTAAGACGCCGACGCCACTACCAACAACGGAATATAGGTTTGTTTTGTCTCACTGCTTCTTCATTAATATCACTGACTCGACATAAATCAAAAGATTTGTACTTTATTGTCAGCCAATGAGACACTTTAAATCAACTTACACTAGAGTTACAGGGAAATTGGGGATCGGACTAAGCGACAAAGCATTAACTCTATAAAATATGAATTCTCGATTTTTTTTTAGCGTGTATATCATTTAAACATATAAAAATATAAATCTTTTATTTTTATAAGTTGCATGTGCTGATATACATCGCACTAATTGCATACAAATTTTTTGCAATATCTGTTTCACAGGTGACAACGGATATGTTCCAGTTTTCGTAACCACAACCCCGACATCTTTTTCGTGAATATGAACTACCAAATACAACCAAATCACGATAACACGACGGGTGCCACACGTGAAGCAGAATCTGATTATCTTTCCGGGGCACGCGAGATCGCCCCCGATGGATTTTTATAACCCAGTTATATCGATCTATTGAGTTAAGCCAAATGAAACTGTATTTTACATCTTTTTCTTGTGTTGTGCTGTTATACACTACAGTCCGAGGTTAGTTTAAAGTTTAGTGATCACATACATATTAAACTCCAGCACGTGCACTTTCTTCAAATCAGGAACCTGTAGTTCAATGGTTGTATTTGTTTTTCGTAGATTTTTTAGTTATAAATTTATTGTTAACTGGAGGAGATTCATTTTAACTATAGATGCGATGAATTATCACTGTGAGTGCAATCATTTCTGAGGGGTATTTTTGGAGGTGCGAAGAATTTTCATTATTGTTTGATATGATAATTCGACATGAAAATAGTCTCAAGATGACTTTAATATTGATGATATTTACAATCAATGCAATCTTGTCGTAGAATCTCACTTGAATATATATACACGATTATAACCAACTTATCAAATTTATTCGTTCATAGTGTGTTAATTTACGTTTTTTGATTGAGTTACGCCTCCAATTGATACTTTATCGTGTGGTTTTCTATGTTGTGATGGTATGCTATGGTTTCAGAATAAGGGAGAAGGTTTGGTATCATTAAAACGTTTAATCCCGCTGCAAATGTTTGCACCCGTTCTAAGTCAGGAATATGATGTACAGTAGTTGTCGTTTGTTAATGTAATTTACACGTGTTTCTCGTTTCTCGTTTTGATATAAATTATACCGTTGGTTTTCCCGTTTGAATGGTTTTACACTAGTAATTTTATAGCTTTTTGTTCGATGTGAGCCAAGGCTCCGTGTTGAAGGCCGTACATTGACTTATAATGGTTTACTTTTATAAATTGTTATTTGGATGGAGAGTTGTCTCATTGGCACTCACATCGCTATTTTTTTTCTGTTCGTATGTTTTCTGTTGTTTTTTTTCCGTCACAGATCTGCACCTTTCATAGAATGAAATTCAAAACAGTGTGGCTGTGGCCATTGATTGACACATTAAATTCATCCATTGACTGGGACAATTTAAGTGAACGTTTGTCTGTAACGACCACTGTTTACGACGTACCTACGATAGACATTTAAACTGTGGGGTCACCAAAGATTTCTTAACGCCTTTAATTATAAAATAATTCGAAAAATTAATCAGGAATAACCTTTATGTTTTGATTTATATAATTGATATAAATCAAAACAATGTGTTATTTCTGATTAATTTTTCGGATTACTTTATTAAGGTGTTGAGAACCTTTGGTGACCCCATAGTTTACGTGTCTTTAAAAAGTACATAGTGAGCAGTGGTCGTTTCATACAAATGTTCACCTAAATTTTCCCAGTCAATGGATGAATTTAATGTGTCAGTCAATGGCCACAGTCACACTGTTTTGAATTTCATTCTAAGTGAAACTACTGCGAAAAAAAAAAATTTAAAACAACGGGTTTCTGATTCGTATTATGTACTCTTAACAACAGCAAATCACAAAATACACTGTCGCCTTTAGTGTAAAAGCCAACCAATTATTCTCTATTTGTATTTAATCATTAATGAATCGCTTTACAGTGAAAATGAAAGTTTAATATCATTATTCAACAGTAAACATGAATCGCATCACTAAAACAATAATGTGGAATTTGACTCAATATCAACAAGCGGAATAACAAAACCTGTTTCAAGTTATACTACATTATTAATCATGTTAAAAGGTACATTTTTCTCCTTTTAAATCCCTTGTATGCTCTGTTCGTAAACTATTCTTAATATTCATCTTTTTGTGTACAATTTTACACCTGTAGATTAAAACCCGTCCGCATCGAATACATTAATCATGAATTCATTAGGGATTATAATCGAAGTGTGTTTTTTCAAACTTAAAGACATTCTTGAATTGCAACAGACTGAAGACTATTTAGGTTTTCACTTACAAGTTCTAAAATATAAAGTTGAACAAAGTACTAAATTTATTTAACTTAGCTTACAAGATTTGCTGTAACATAATTACAATAGTTAAGTACTTAAAATAATATGAGCACATATGAAATAACGGTTCTATAGACATGCACTTCTTTAAAGTCATTCTTTCTTAAAACATCAAATTGCGATGCCTTTTCTTTACACTGCTTTTACCATATCAACCTTCTTTTCCAAAATGAAAAATAGAAAAATATTTATAACAGTCATTAAATTTATCATGCATGTACAATTACTTCACAAAAACTTTGATTTCATTAAATTTACTGTCGAATTTTAAGCATTTATGTCCATAGATATCTTAAATGTCATCATTTAAGTAAGTTTTAAATGTCGTGAAAATTTACAGTTTCTGCGATATTCTGCTATATTCATTTATGAATTTTTAGAACATTCTTCCATCAAATCTATGATTTCTTCAACCTTTTTGGCAAATTGGAGGTCTCTGCTTTCTTCCATATCCTCAAAATCGTCAAGTATCTAAACAAAAAATATTATCTTTATCAACTGTATCAAAAACAACTGAAGAACTTGTTTCTTTGTAATATGCTTTGTTATCTTGCCGTTTGATTTGGTCTTGAGCATTTCTGATGAAGATTCCATTCTACGAATACGTGTTTTTAAATAAATTTGTTAAACGATAACATGTTTGATTAAAAAACCACAAACAAGACGTTATTTCACATCCCATCTTATATGTTCATATTCTTTACAACGCACAAACAGGTCGTCATTAACTTCTTATGCTAATCAAACCTTTAAACGGATTTCAGAAGGGATATAGTTACGATAATATCGTAAAGTCATTAAAGAAGGTATTTTTGAGAATCTACATTGATTCGCTCATAGGGTCTTAGCATAGAAAATAAACACGTTTATTCTTAAACAAGTTGTTGGCATGATACGGGTATCTATATCATATATTCTATGATTGTAAGATACTAAACCACTAACGGGAGGAATTGTGCTTGATATTCATATGATGAAGACGTCATCTTTCTGTCATTTATTAGTCCTTTATTAATTTATGTTGATCATTGTCGTTTTACTTACCAGTAGTTTCTTTTGATACCTAATAAGGAACTTAGCCTTTTAAACTGAATTTTACTGTGTGTATTGCAGTGTGTTTGTTTATTCCACATTGACTAGAGGTACAGTATAGGGGGAGGGTTGAGATTTCACAAAACAGGTTGAACCTCGCCGCAAGTTTGCACGTGTCATGTCAGGAACCTCTGACCTTTGTTGGTCGTGTACTAGTATATGTTTTTAAGTATAGTTCATTTTTTTGTTTCAAAGTTTGTGACGTCGATTTTCGCTGAACTAGTACACACTTTTGTGTAAGGAGCAGCTGAAGTCCGCCTCCGGGTGCGATATTTTCTCACTGTGTTGAAGGCCCATTGATGGCCATGTTTTGGTCTTGGTGCTGTTTTTCTGGTTTTTAGTCGGGTTGTTGTCTCTGTAACGCATTCACGTTTTCATTCTCAATTTAGTGCAAGTCTGCAGGAATTTAAAAGAATGGCCTGGGACGAACTTTAAAAATATGTATTGTATAATGTTTTTTTGCTACAACTACAAATACAGCATGTCCACGATAATGATGGTCACATCTTTTTGACAGTATTTTGTTTTATGAGAACTTACATAAAATATTATGCATTTAACAAATAAAGGCAACAGTAGTATACCGCTGTTCAAAACTCATAAATCCATGGACAAAAAACAAAAAAACAACAAATTAAACCTGAGGGAAATGCATTAAATATACGAGGAGAACAACGACACAACATTAAAATGTAACACACACACACACACACACAAACGTACTAAGCATTAGACAAAATCCTATGAGAATAACAAATATAACATCAAAACCAAATACATGAATTTGGGATAGATAAGTACCGTGACACGTCTTATAGTTAACAACAATTATGACGTATGCATGAAGACAGCGTTACTTTGTCTTATTATATTGACTCTCATTAATACAGGATTCCTGTTTTTCATAAAACATGTAAATTCTAATAGGTTGAATTTTCCATACTTCACTTCTGTACTTTCCAATGAACAAATCATATAGCTGTTGAAAAGTCAACTGTCTATTGAACTTCAATTCTGCTTTCTGTTTCTGAAATGAATATTTCAAATATCTATTAAAAGGTTTTGATCTTTTAGTTGTGAACGCATCATGCTGCAGACAGATTGCATCTACACGCCGCGAAGCAAAATGTTCTTCATATGACTGTGTAAAAATGGCAGATGTTTCATTGTTTCTGCTTTATTCATTAAAACTTTTAAAAACTGATTGAGCTTAAAATATTGAATGACCACATGCATTATGCTTGCTTATTTCGTTTTTGTTGTTGTTGCTGTCATATTCACGGTTATCACTGCTCCGATAACTCACAAACAAAAAGTTTTACTTATTTCTTTATCAATAATTGTAAGTCTATAAATTTAACCTCTTCAACAGAATTTGAATACAAATAACATAATTGATGAATTAAAAAATACATTATTGATGAACCAAAAAATATTTATAAAAAAAAACATTATTATGCATTTCAAATACTATATCCGATAATTTATCTTAGTGTTGTTCTTCATAAAGAGTTATAATTCATGATTTTTATCTACTGAATTTGAAATGTGATAAGATAGTAATACTTACATTTGATAGTTCGTATATTTCACTCCAAAATGCCTGATCATTGACTGGCTCTATCCCTTTGAAGAAAGGACCTATGAGTTTTCTGTATCTTGGTACATCTTTATGGAACAATAATTTCTGTGTTGGTGAATCCTGTCCATTTACAAAGAAAATTGTAACATAAACGTTTACATATAGTATTGATTTTACATCAGCAACCAATATTTAAATCATTTCATTTCATGATATACAAAATGTATCTGTTTCCACAGGTTTAACGTAACATTGTCCTTTTTGGGTTTTAAAGCCCTTCCTTTTTTGTGTTTTTGTTTTATAAATTTAAATTTTCAAATATTTGACAACAAGCATCACGTAGAGACATATTATGTCGAAATCACATCTTTTTCAGAAAAATTGGTACCCATGATGTTCATGGTGTCATATATCGCATTATTGCATTTTTTCTATATGAAAAATAAATCAAATGAATACAATGCTTTCAGATTGTATCTATCGTATTTAGGCTACATACTACTTACCACTGGAATACAGAAACCAATATACAAAAATATAACAAAAATAAATAAATAAATATACTTTAAAACTGACCTTGTTTACTTTGTGAGCTGTCTGTGTAAAGCTTTCTACAAACACTTGTCTTATAATGTCCAAACACGGCCCGACATGTCCAGGTACATTAACATCAAACAGTATGTCTGGTTTACCGATCAATGGAGCCAAAATGCGTGTAGCATAACTAAAATATAGAAAAAATATGAATGACTACAAAACAACAAAGTTATTAGATTGAAAGATGAATGTTGTATAAAGATCTTAGACATGGTAAATGAGACGACAACGTGCGTTTATATAAACAATATAGTAAACACAATATGAGAAATAATTGTTTTTTAGAAACAAATACATGAATAAAAACAAGTTACCCCGATCATTGAATCTGAGAATGTATAATCGCAGTTAAAAACCAATACATATACTGTGGATTCATTATTATTTGTTGGATACCAATTTTCGTGGATTTCGTGGGTACAGGTAAACCACGAAATTAAATGTTTAACGATTGATAAATGTCTATAGGCTTGTATGCAGACCTCGACAAAACCACGAAATTAAATATCCACGAACAATCAAGTTTTTCTTTATCCACGAAAATTGATACCCACGAACATAAATGAATCCACGGTATTTAAAAATCAGGCAAACTTACATCTCATTTTTCCATGATTGTAGTACGTCTGAATCAATATTAAAGTCATCTCCAATTTTATCCAACATGCAGAGGAAGTAACGAATAGAATTGGATAGCGTTTGTGGGTCTACTAGTTCCTCAAATGTCGAATCAATGTAGTCTGATAGAAGCAACTGGATATAGATATGCATACATTTTTAATTCAATATACTCAATTGTTCTTAAAACAATAATCAACAATTCACGTATCCGTTAATAGATATACAAAGAGGAAAGACTGTTTGTTTGATCTTGACAAACACTTTACCGGCACCTTAATCAAAATGTGTGCCGGTACTAAGTCGGTTAATCCGGGCTATTCGAGCCATCCGACACATAGAGTGATGATAACAGTATATTGCTTGAGGTAAGTGTGAGTTGTTGTACTGTCTTATTTGTTTGGTACACTACTCTGTTACCTTTACGAATCAGAATACCACTTATGTAATCCTTGGACATTAATTTTCTTTACAGAAGATGTTCATGCGTTTAATTTAGTGAATTGTTTCTGTTGAATGAGAGTCGACTTATAGAGACTGATATATATATTTAAATACATTCCAAATAAAGATAAACTCATTCATTTGAAATTAATTATACCTTCGTATGAAATAATCTATTCAAAAATATATCCCCAAATCCAAGTTCTCTTTTCGAATTTTCATCATCTGGAAGATTGGACTGGAAAATATGATATTTTTTTTATTATTAAACATGATAAAATCAGACACAGACAAATCACTTTTCATAAGTCAATACTATCAAATTTATTCTGTTGAAATAACTTTAAATACATATAATACTGAACACTGCCCTTTCCACGATTTCGATATCTATATCACCAACTTGAAACTCAATACCAAAATTTTCAATAAAAGAAATGATTATTCATTCCTATCGTTATTATTCATTTTTAGATGTGACGTCCCCTTGTCATAAACACATTTATTCTAAAACCATTATACGGATTATGTTCGTTTCATATATTTTATGATGGTATAATAATAGACCTATAACGGGAAGGATTGTACTTGATCTGCATATGATGAAGACATAATCAGTCAATCAGTTTTATTAAGGTCTGGAGCTGGCATGTCAGTAGTCCTTTGTTAATTAATGTATCATTGTCATTTTCTTTAGTTTCTGTGGTTACCTATTCTGACATCGGACTCGGTCTTCTTTTGAACTGAGTTTTACTGTGCGTGTCGTTGTGTATTTGTTTTTTCTACATTGGCTAAAGGTATAGGGGATGGGTTGATCAAAAAACGTGTTTAAACCCGCTGCATGTTTGCACCTGTCCCAAGTCAGTAGCCTCTTGCCTTTGTTAGTCTTGTATTATTTTCAATTTTCGTGTCATGTGTATGTTTTGAAGTTTAGTATGGCGTTAATTATCACTGAACTAGTATACATTTAAGTTTATTGGCCAGCTGAAAAACGCCTCCGCATGCAGCGTTTCTCGCTGCATTGGAGACCCATCGATGGCAATCGGCTGTTGTCTGCTCTTTGTTCGGGTTGTTGTCCCTTTGACACATTCCCCATTTCCATTCTCAATTTTCCTACATAAATAACTGAATACCGAGGCTATTTGCCAATATAAGAGATAATCATGATTTATTTCTGACAAAATTCATTTCTGATAAAATCAACAGAATTTTAATACATTTGTAACCATAATTTGTTTTAACTCAGGTAACAGCTGGAAATTAAGCTTGTTGATTATCGTTACATTGTAGGTTCAATTGAACCATTTCATGCAACCAAATTATCCAGAATAAAATTTTCTTTCAGATGGCAGACAAATCCGAAAATAAACTTCTGCTGCTAAACATTTTTTTCGCTTTGGCTACGCAATCCATGATTTTTTTTTAATTTCCAAAAAATATATAATAATCAGCTCGTTTCACTGGTCACAGAAACATTTTTTTAAAATATTTTTTTTATAAAAAAAAAGTTTTCAATGTCTTATTTAAAAAATTGACAATATCCATGTCAAATATTATGCTAAATGCATAGGCTGTTGAAGCATATCAAGCTCCTAACAGCTGTCTGTCATCCCTCTAAGAGTATCTTTTAAGGAAAAATGACGACTGTTCAATTTCTATTATTCAGTGTTTACTTTTACAATTGAAAATGTGAAATGTATAAGCTAACAGTTTAGCAATATTCAAATCACATAAATACCCTGAAAAGATAAACAAATTATAGGATAAACACAAATCATTGTATCGCATAAACTTCACATTAAGCCAGATAGGTTTCGTCGACAGGATAAGCGGACTATGCTGTACGTGAATAACCTAGCATTTTAATTACTCTCAATGAAAACGTCAAAACCGAGATTAGGACATACTTGATTCATTGACAATCAAACGAGCATTCTGTTAATCCTGAAGGTGACGGTAATACATACGTAATGCAGAATAGAAACGTTTTTCTTCGTGACCCTGTTTTAATTGTTTTCATTCCAAGAAAATAAACCAAGAATGTGTCCATAGTACACGGATGCATTACTCGAACTATCATACTTATGTTCAGTGGATTGTGCAATTGGGATCGAACGGAAGCACATACCAGAAAAACATAAATATTTTTAATTGGTTCATATATTTTAAGTAGGATATTCTATACTTTGGTAAACTACAATTTGGCTATATGAACCCATTGTTGTTTCCTATGATAACTCATGAGTTAAGGTGAGTAAAAAAATCAGACTACATCCAAAGAAAAGAATAACAAATAAAGACCATGAAGTGAATGCACAGAGCGAGAACAAATACATATATTATTGGATATTGGTTAAGTTGATTATCTTATTATTTCTATAACTAATGAGTATAAAACATAATTCATTACTTACCGAAAATGTTTCCTGTAAAAAGATGTAATTCGTTGTCGTAAATTATGACAAATATTTGTATGTAAACGTATTTTATAAGGAATAACCAACAACCAGTAAAGCGTTCTTTATTTTACACTATGTAGTGGAAATTTCGATAAATCGTGTCAAAGGATAAGGTACAAATGTACGATAAGCATCAGAGAACAGCCCCTAAAAAGTTCAAATTAAAAGTGACTTGCCATTAATTATAATACTATATCTTTAAAGTTTAAAACCTATATTTTAGTAAACATCAATAGATTTTTCAACTTCCACTGATATTATTCATGCTCTGTTGCTGTAAACACCTCAAGATTCGCGAAAAGGGCAGAAAAATGGCAGTTTCCAAACCTTTTTCTGTATTTTAAACTATGAGCGTACCTACGGCCCACGATCATATTTATATCAGACATTCCTTCAACATAAACGATTTCAAATATTTTAGTGGGCCGTTGGTACGCTCTTAGTTAAAAATTAAAAAAAAGTGACAAAAATCGTCGTTGTTTTCATTGAATTATTGAAATTTGTAAACGATCTGCGGACCGTAGATGATTTCCGGTATTCACACTGAATCCGACGACAGACTGTATATATGCACGCTACGCTATAATGTCTTGTTTCTTTAGGACGAACATTATACATATTTGACAAAGTAAAACAGGATATTTATTATTCATGAATTTAAGGTGACATTTTAGAAGACCGTCGAATTTTGACCCAAAATCAGAGGGAACTTTGACAAACTTCAGAGAAACTTCTGGAACGTAATTGTAAATGAAACCAAAATTATATCATAACTGGTTCGTGCTCAAATAGTGCCTATACGTATTTTGTTTTTTAATTGACGAAATAGTCTTCCTGAAATGTATAAATAGGGCTTTTCACGGTTAGTTCGGCCATATTGGATAGGCGGCAGATTTTTTAGAAAGAGGTTGAAATAGTATGGGAAATCCTATGTGTGTTTCCAAGCAACTGCTCTGTTTAAATGATGTTTTTTCGTATTTTTCACACCATTTTTACCTTCATTATGAAAATCTGCCCCCTATCCAATATGGCCGAACTAACCGTGAAGAGCCCTATTATATAAATCTCCGTTGACACTTTTGTGAAAAGTGCTTTCTTTCACGTCCGCATTTCTATCAAGTATGTCATGCCAAATTAACATTTCAGGCAATCATTCAATATAAATACAGATGGCGAAAACAAATTACAGAACTGTGAATAATAACATACATTGTAGTTCATATGACATAAGTAGACACCATGTGGCAATTTTAATCATTGTGTCAGTGTAACCATAATAAAGATCAAACAAAACTATCCTACACTTTTATGATCTAATTTATGTATCTTGAGTAATTTTTTGGTCATGGTGTTGAATTTATTTATTGTCCCCCGCCTTCCCGTTGCTTTTTGTCAACGACAACGCGTGCTACTTCGTATTTCTTGTTTGCAAATTATTCTTTACATAACTGTCCGATATATATATGCATGCAAGTATTTGCCACTGGACGTGCAGAAAACAACATTTAATCAATCATATCTCCTCAAAATTAACAGTACTTTATTTACTTTTAACATACTCAAAAGAATAAAAGATTCGTTAATTTTTGTTTAATCAGATATTCACACGTCAAAGAAAAAAAAAATGAATATTGAATATCAAAGGGAAAAATCATAGTCAAAGATATCTTGCTTGTAATTTTGTACGCTAGATGTGTGTTTCGTGTACAAAAGACTCATAAGCGACGGTCGCATAAAAAAATGTCAAAAGATCATAAAAGGCTCATAATTCCGAAAATTTTGCCAAAGGTTATTTATCTATTCCTAAATAGATTAACCGTAGTTTTTCAAACAACTCAAAGTTTTAATTTAAAGAAATAACCTCTGCATCATATATAGAAATAAGAAGATGTGGTATGAGTGCCAATGATACTACTCTCCATCCAAGTCACAACGTGTAAAAGATAAACAATTATAGGCCAAAGTACGGCCTTTAACACAGAGCTTTGGCTAACACCGAACAGCAAGCTATCAAGGACCCAACAATGTCTAATGTATCAATTCAAACAAGAAAACCAACAATCTAATCTATAAAAAAAAACTAGAAACGAGGAACACTTAAGAATCACGACAACTATTGAAAAACATGTTCCTGACTAGTTGCAAACAAATGCAGCATGTTTAAACGTTTTAACAGGCGACAACCTGCACCCTAACCCGGACTAATATACTTTTATTAGTAACTTGCATGTCCAATAATAGCTGTTCATTTTGATAAACAAATTATATAAACACAAAAACAAAACGAAAAAATACAAAATGCAAAATAAGCACAAATATGTATTTTACATGATATTTCACAAATCATTTGACAACGACAGGAAAGACAAACCATTTTTCGTCATTGCCATTATACATATCATAATTACAGACAACAAAACAGATCCATATTTCATTTCATCTGAAAAGAAACATCAGTTTATTCTGTACTCAGTTATCACTTGTCTTTGTCATTTTTGGCAGGCTTCCAAGATGAAATGAACGGATACACAAGTATTCTTCTTCTTTTTGGGGGATTTTATTCTCATACAAGCTTGTCCGAGTCGACACTTATTTAGTTTTAGACAGTGTATAGCCATGACTCAGATATCATAACAGTCTAATATCTGACATTATGACATTTACCGTTGATCTCAAGGTCAAAATAATTGATATTTGTTCTTGACATTAAACTTTCATGGTCAAATGATTGTCCAAACTTAAACCATATATATTCTTACAGGTTATGTAATTTTTTACTGTACAATATAATTAACTCCAAAGGTCAAATCCCTGTTATATAATACATCGTTAATTATCTCTAAAATGGTTTATATCCCCACTCCTTGCCTTGATAAGTCGTTTCTAATTCACCATTGGCTTTGTACCCATGCAGAGGACACATTGACATTCCCACCCCTACATCATATTAATTTGTAATTGCTTTTTTAAACATTGTTCCACACGATGTCTGTATGTAGTACACGTCACGTCTCTTTCATTTCATTAACTGTTAAATATTTTTAAAAACTGTTCAAACCCATCCCAAATGAGTAAATCCTTTATAATCTTGTTTTCATAAAAAGACCTTCAAATTGAAACAAAGGTTTTGTAGATGTCTTCATTTAAAAAAAAATGTTTGCTGTTGCTAAGCAAAATGCGGGTTTCTATACTCGATATAGAATTCGTCCAAAAAAAATAATGATAATCTAGATGTTTATATTATAGTGTAACACCGAATAAAGAAGTATATTCTTCAAAAATAACTAAGTTCATTTCTAAAAAACGTAAAGAACCTCTTACTTAATTCAAACATGTTTTACTGTTGCTAAGCAACACTTGTGTTGCAATGGTCAATTCTAAATTTGTTCAGAATAAAAGATGTATATGAAAGAATATTGGAATGAAACACCATATGGAGAGAAAAATCTTCAAACAACTGCTTAATTCATCCTTCAGAGGGGCAAGCACCAATTTTTTAACCGTTGCTAAGGTTGTTTTTATGCATATAGTTAACAAAATCAAAGGGACTTTTCATTTGTGACTTCAAGTTCTTCTTGGACAAACAATATTATTTGCAAATATTTAAATTTGTACTGATAAAGAAATTAATATGTGATAATTTTCATTCTTGATAAAAACCTTTGCTAGGCAACCTCCCTTTCACCAAAACACAACAACATCGTTATTTTTTTAAGTGTCTACACTACGACTATCAATGATATCAGTATAAATAAAAAAACGAAAGATGTGGTATGATTGCCAATGAGACAACTGTCCACAAGAGACCAAAATAATACAGACATTAACAACTATAGGTCACCATACGGCCTTCCTTATTTGGAGAGGGGCCCAAAAACGTCCCTAATCATAACGTGTCCTTTAAAATTTATAATTCAAAATAATTTTAAACGGTCAAATATATAATAAAGCTAACGTTCTACTTTTGATTCACTATCAATTGCTGAGAGGAATATTGAAATAAATTTACGGTTAACGATATTTTCAAATTTATATGTACTTTAGGAAAACATGAGAATGGAAATTTGAATGACAGTTTATAAATATTTAATATGTATTGTAAACAATTAAGGTGAATTAATACATATTTACCAAGTGCCATTGTTGTAGTTTCGAAGTCAAGTCTTCAGCATCATTCGACAGCAACAACGATATAGTCTCTGAAGTCGCATTTTCTCTTTCTTTACCTTGTGAGTTCACTACAAAATATAAACATAACTCATTAAAACATCACTAAATATATACTGCTTTATATGTATAGCTGTAAGTAATCATGACCATACATGTTGTCGATATTATTAACCTAAATTATTATATTGCACAAGGTCAAGCGTTTCTCAAACTGTTTATGACGTAATTAAACGTAACTTACTGGATTTGCAATAATCGATATTTTAAATCTAAGGACACTTTCGTATTAGTTGCAAGTGGTTTTACACTAGCTTTCAGTAACTGCAAATACTCTAATATCGGTGCTTGTGTCTATTTTGTTTATGTTACTTTTTTGTGCTTCCTTCCGATCTATTGACATTTCCTTTTGATATATTGAAATTAGACATTTGCAACTGGTTTATAATTTTTGTTCTTATGCTGTGCTGTTTCCCATTTAAGGAGATGGTTGAGCTCTTACAAAATTGATTTCTTCCACACTATTTAGGTCCCTATCCCGAAACAGGATTATAAAACTTGTGGGTGTTGCGATCGTTTGTTCATATCTAGTATTTGCTTTTCTTTAAACGTTATGTTACTTTTTCTCATATAAATTGTTTCAAATTTGCCCTGTTGGAACCCTTTATAAGTTATTACACGGTGTGGGATTGTCTTATTGATGACGACCGTAAAGGGACCCATAACTTTTAACAATTCTGCTGTTGATATTGACTCCAGATTCGAAATAAGTCATGCAGAAGATTTGTCTTCGTTTGAAAAATATAGGTTGATGAAACATATTTACCACATATCTCTTGTTCGCCATGGGGCTTGTACATAAGGGCCATTCTACAGTTGTCTTTAACCATATAATGTTTTAATGTATTCAAACAAATCAATCCATTGTTTCTCTCACTGGTGTTGTCAATATCATTCAATGTAAGTTTGCCAGCTTTTCCCTCTTGCCATTCTAAGATATAATATTTGAATGTGTATTTCTGTATGGCCTTAAATATTTTAACAGACGACATGCATATTTTTTTGAACTCACGATAAAATATACCAAAAATACAGTTAAAAACTTACTTCGTATCATGACTAACATCTAGGAATTGACAATGAATGTCTGCTGAGAACAAAACAATTCGATAAAATAAAGGATTTCAGCTTCCCAACGGTAAATTAACAATTTTATCTAGCAACATTGCAGATCGCCTGTATATTGACTTCACATCTCCTAGTTGTTACGATATTCAAGAGCTTTTATTTCCTACCAATTTTCCTTGATAAAGATTTGCAGGTAACAAGGAAGATTTTGAAGCAAACGTTTGTAGTGGTGAAGTCATATCTTTGAAAAGTTTACGAACGCCAAAACGAGTTATTAGGTTCACAGTTAACGACGGATATTTTCCAATTGTTATAAAGAGCTTGATTTTTTTATTATGATCTCAACTATAGGGGTTTTCTGCTGATAAGGAAGCTATCATAGAAAATATTGCAAGTTATGTAATCGAGGTCATTCATTCGACAATTAAACTGATGCTTTTATTAGCTGGTTGACCGATATGGGAATTTCTGTTTCCAAATGAAGATGGATATCTTTTATTAACGTAAGAAACAATCAAGTTATCTTTCTTGTATGTTACATCATTGCACTATTACGTATTTGCTGGGATGTGACATCATCGAACTATCAGGTATTCGAAATCAAATGAGCATCATTGCCGACATCACATTACGGAGTTACCAAAATAACCAACGGTGTTTGGTTGTTTTTGTATTACTCAGTCTTTAGTTTGCTTTGCTGTAGACTGTTGGTAGGTCATTTTCAGTTTTTTTTTGTGGATTTCAGTTTGTGAAGCCAGCTGAAGGACGCCTCCGGGTGCCGAAATTTCTCGCTACATTGAAGACCTGTTGGTGACCTTCTGCTGTTGTTTTTTTTCTATGGTCGGGTTGTTGTCTCTTTGGCACATTCCCCATTTCCATTTTCAATTTTATTTTGACCCTCAATATTCTCATGGTTGATATGTCAATAATAGACTAGATTTTTTAAAACTATTTAGCAATATGAATCTGAGGTTTATAGAAAAGAAAGTGGATTACTGCTTACCAGTTTATTGAAAGTTATAAAAAATATCAAGTTTAATAAAATTAACGGTACCAATTTTCCTGCACCAGATGTGCATTTCGACAATACATGTCTCTTCAGTGATGCTCGTGGCCAAACTATTTGAAATCCAAAGCTTATATCAAAGATGAGGAGCTATAATCCAAAAGGTCTAAAAAGAATAGCCAAATCCGTGAAAGGAATCAGAGCTTTGCATGAGGGAGATACATTCCTTAATTTATAATAATTTCTATCATTTTGTAACAGTAAATTTTAATAACACAAAAAAATCCGTATTTTCATGCCAGTACCGACGTACTGAACACGCACATCATATGCATGCAGAAATGCATTTTAGATGTATGAATGTGATGAGAAATGCATACCTAAAAAAAGTTCATCATGTTGTGGTATTTCTGAGGCAGGTTTATTTTTATAAACCTGTGCACAACATTTCTGTTTCACCTGTGATATTGTATCACAATCAAGAACTTTGACAGGAAAATGCTGATCACTATTACCATTCAAATCTATTTGTAATGTCTAAAACAAAAACATTTTTTATGCACACTTTATAATGACATGCTAAAAAACTTGTCCATTACATTGTGATTAATTGGATGAATCAACATATAATTTATTAATAATACTGGAGAAACCTCAAGGAGTTTTATGATTTTTATTTATGAATAAGTTGAAATAAGACATCACTTTGAGGGATATATGCTTAAATAATTAAGGAATGAAAGCGTTACTTCACAGTAATAATATATATTAATTAATAACACGTTTTTGACAGAGACACATAATCAAATAACTAATTCATGTACCAACTATGCAAATATGTTCATGAGGTATAAATGTTCATACAAGGAATATTTTCTCGATGAATACCAAATTATGTTAATTCCAATCAATATGTTATTTAACAGCTCCAATTCCTAAATGGTGTAAAACCAATAATATTTGATATTGGGAATAATTTTATTCTAATGCAATACATGAAGTAATTTGATAGTTCAATTGTTTTATTTTTTTTTGCAATCAAATTGGAACAATTAGTTATACCTTTATTTAGGTGTTAAGTTAAAGCCGTACACAAAATAATATATTTCCAAATTTGAGTTTTTACGAAATCAACGCTTTTACGCCCAATTCCGACAATTTCATCCTAATTCAAACTTTGACATTAGAATGAATTTTGACTAGCATATCATAGCATATATATATATAATTTTGTTAAAATTGATGCACATTTTTTTTCTTCAAAAGTGACATTGTTTATCAAAAAAAAGTTTTGTACCAAAGCTATTGTTCAAATTACAAAAATAAAAAGCGACCTTCATTGTATTGGCATTAATATAAAACGCTATAGGAAAAATACCCAACAGACAGTCAATCAATCAGCGGGACGTTATTTAATGCATTTAAATTACATTTGATAGATGAATGAATAATTTCGTAAGACTTTTCCGGTCACTCTAAACGCTCTGAAGTTTATTTTGTTGATAAATCTAACAATGAATACCAGCATATTTTTATCGTATGATTATACTCACAAATTCAGAACAGCATAATCTATTTATAAATGTTATCCCGAAACAACAATTGCGATTTTAGCTGGGCACTATTAGGAACAGTGTCTGAAACTAGTCGAACAATCTTTTAAAGGACAAATAAACTGTTTATCTAGGTAATGGACAGTGGTACTATTTGACCTACAAGATTTTGGTGTTCAATCCTGATTTTGAGTAGCTTCTCTTCTGCAATGGTGTTCTTCGAATTACCCGTAAGAGCATCAATTGGTCCCATTTCTGTAATTGTTTGTACTGCTTTGTATAACATAAACAATTGCAACCCACTGTGTGGCTGTAACAAAAAATCGGTTATTCATATGTGAAACGCAAACTCATTTTCAGAAATATAAGAAGTTTCTCATGTTAAAGTCTTATTGTTGATTATTATCATAATAGTTATCAAAGGTATGAGGATTATAATTATGTACGCCAGACGCGCGTTTCGTCTACATAAGATTCATTAGTGACGCTCATATCAAAATATTTATGAAGCCAAACAAGTACAAATTTGAAGAGCATTGAGGACCCAAAATTCAAAAAAAGTTGTGCCAAATACGGCTAAGGTAATCTATGCCTGGGATAAGAAATTCCTTAGTTTTAAACAATAAAACAACGCAAATGAAATAACAAATGTGACTACCCTTAATTAATAAAAAATACATTTCTTGTACTAAAATATTATCTACCTGACAGCACAAAAAATCATCACATTTTTATCAATGCTTTAGATAACTACATACCGATAATTCTTTATATATCGCAATCTGTAACCAGTTTACCATTAATCGCAGGGTAATAGAGTCAAACCTAAAAAACAAGTAATCAGCACTTAATATTTAGGACGAACATTTTATTCAAATCATCTAAATGAAAGAGCGAGCAGGTATTTTTCTTATAACTGAGAATAATTATACAGATTTTAGATGTAGCATTTAATTAAACATAGAAGTCGGTTAAACTTTGGAATCATTGATCGGCAGTCAGTTGTTCTAAAACAGAAATCGAATTTACCTTCTGAATAAAACTTTCTGTTGTTTTTTTGTCGATGACCGAACCATATCAACCAGCAAACAATGAATCAAACTGCAAAATGAAAAAAAAAGAAGATACAAAACATTGTGAGTAGTATTTGACCTTTGGGGAACTAGTAAGCGAGATAATAAAAGAGTAGAAAAGATATCAAGTCACAACTCATCAAAGATACTCGGACAAAAAGTAAAATCAGGACAAAACCCAAGACAGTTAAGAGACAAAATTGTCTACAATTTTCACTGGACTTAATAAAAAGATAAAGATTGAGCATCAGAAATCCCCCAAAAATTATCTATTTATGAAAAAATGACAGATTGCAGGAATCCAAACACACTTGCAAATCTTACTGTTATGAAAATGTATGACCTAAGTTAATTTTTATTATTGAACAAAGGACCATATATACATATAAATTTAAGATGCGAATTCTTGCTAAAACTGTTGAACCTTCTTAATGGACATTATATCATTATACTATAAGAAAAAAATATTATTCACTATTAACTTACTCGAAAAAGAGTCTCATATTTCCAAGCAATGAAATCGACAAAACTGATGAAAACTGAGCCCTGAAATATATACAATAATGATTGATAAAATACATGTGTTGGCAAAAAATATGCATTGAAATAAACAACAATATTGGGAAATTATAAGCAGGGTTCTTAATTTTATTCATCAATTGATCAGCATAATTATTCATAATCGAAATATTAGAATAGACAGGCTCAAAAGCATTTTCTTCCAGCATGGACCGTAACTAAAAATAAAATGCATATAAACTTTTACTTATTTAAAAAAAAATGCCGATTCAAAATCTGAAAAATTACAAATCATTTAGAATGGATTAAGTGTATAACGAAATGACATATAGTCAGACGGATGATACAAAATGGATATTTAAAATAAAACACGTCGAAAACAAAGTTATACCGTCTTCACAGAAACAGTAACTACGAAAGGATAAATAACAGTCTAACAGATTGAGCACTATTGGCTTCGAATACATCGGACACATCACACCTTTAATCTCGTCTCCGTGACTTTATGAGATTTACGAAACTGCGAAGCAAATATTATCGATTTTTACTAGTGATTCCCATTGATCACAAACTAATAGTTTGTCAATGCCATCGTCTCTGAAAACAGGACGTTGGTATATTTAACTTACTTTTCTTGCATTGTAAGCATATTCGGTCGATCTAACGTTTGAACAAGTGACTTCAGGAAAAGCTTGTTTGACAACAGTATTTCAAAATTTTCCATTGCACTTTTTGTGTTGGTGTTTCTGTCATCTGTTATCTGAAATAACAATAATTAATGTTCCCGGGTTTAACGATGTCCTAGTTGAAGTATTAGTTTGAGTGTTCTGAGACTAGAAGAAAGGTTCAATGATACATATCTGTCGTTTTAAAATAACATTTCATATCTTAGTAGCAGTATTGTATTAAACAAATCACATACTAATATAAAACTATAAATCTCTAACTGAAACACAACACAGTTTGTATTTGACTTTTCTGTAAACTAGAAAAATACAAGCATTAAGGTAACATAGTTTTTGTCGAAGAATTCAAACGTTGGGAAATTATAAGAGCCGTAATTGTAACCCAACCTACAAATAATTGTTCGTCTTGGGACTAAATCAACCTACAGTTGAGAAGAACATTTGAAAAAATAGGATCATAAGTTGCAAGCTAGTATTATCCTTAAACAGACATGTGCATGCCCATTTTATGAAAAGAGAGATAACATCTGTGAAAAGCAAACTATTGATTGGAAAAGGAAAGAAAACATTGACTGCAAAATTTCAGTGAAAACCCTGTTCAACCCTGTTTTTTTTAAAAAGATTGTTGATGAACTAAAAAAGGAATCATATGCATGCTTTAACTAAAAAACAAGACTATTAACTGATTTTTCAAACACTACGAGAACCTGTCAGTCCATTTAATTAAGATTTCGTATATAGTTCACTAAATGTTACCTCTGAACCGTTAGTTAATGGATTAGAAAGCTTATCTTCGTTTGGAAAGAGTTGATGGCAAACATAGGTTTGGTAGTCGAAATAGGGTATTCTTGAAGTAACCAGGTTAGATTTTATATCTTTAATATTCATCTGAGCATCAGCAAATTCTGTTATAATATAATATAATAAGAAAATAATAAGCATGAGCAAAATATTGGTTTAATAGTCAACATTGGCCGAGCAATATCAATTGTTGTTAAAAGTTCCCAATCGCCTCGAAAACCATTTCCGATTAAGATATCTTCCAAACTTTGTTTTAAAGAGTAGACGTCCACATAGAGAGCCAAATTCATATTAAACATTATATCTGTTTAAATAGAATGTACAGGCTCTGACCTTATCTGAACGATGAATACATATCCACAAAACTTTTCTATAGTAAAACCGTTAACGGATAATTTGACAATACATAAACCAAACGTAAACATGGGCTCCTTTTATGTTTGATGTATTTTTTGCAACCATTTGGTTTTTTTCAAATCCTGGTTCAAAACCACATGAATGAACGTGTTATTCGTATTATTAATTTATAAATAAATTTGGTGTATTTACTGTCTTCTGATTGGTTAAAAGTATTACTTTTATTTTCAATATTGTAAATTTTTATGGCGACACGCCCACTCTGACGTTGTGTATTCATACGCGATCATGTGTGTACGTTGTTATTGTTAATCTGAATAATATAAAAAGTTCTTTGAGCCTTATTTTTTATAGAAATTTATTTATAATGAATGGCAATAATTTATTTTGAATTTATTGAATCATAAAATTAATTTTCGACTCTTCACATTTTACATAATCCTCTTCGCGGATTATTCAATGTGAAGAGTCAAAAATTAATTTTATGGTTCAATAAATTCAAAATAAATAACAGTCTTTCATTAAATGTTGTCCTTTATTTATAAAACGTTAAGATACAAAAATAAATTTAAAAAAAAAGCGGTATGAAAATTTACAATTTTCTTGAAGTGAAAGACGTTATTGGATCTTCGAAGAATATACAGAGTAATAGTTTTGTTTCTTCCTAAACATATCCATTTTCTCTCTTACTTATTTAAGGACTAGTAGTAGTAACATTGATTGTTTATATTTCTTACATAAATCATTCAGTGGTTGTCGTGTGTAACTGTCATTTTTGTTTACCTTTCATTGTTTTGTAAATTAATTAGACCGTTTGTTTTCACTTTGAATTGCTATACATTTATCAGTTCGGGTATATAGTAATATATGCGATAGGGGTTAATTGAGGCCGTTTAGTGACATATAACTTTTAACTTCTACGTCATTTTTTGTCTGATAAAGGTGTCTAACTAGCAATTATACCATATTGTTATATTTCCGTCTTTTTTTTCTATACATGCCAGATTAAGGTGATACCAAACACCTTCAGTAACATTAATTTGGCTCGTTTAATTTTCATAAAATTGACACAAAGTATTAACTTTGACCCTTTGACAAA
The DNA here is from genome assembly GCF_965363235.1 of Mytilus galloprovincialis. Lineage (NCBI taxonomy): Eukaryota > Metazoa > Mollusca > Bivalvia > Mytilida > Mytilidae > Mytilus > Mytilus galloprovincialis. Next base: position 61,815,231 of record NC_134838.1, on the reverse strand, counting down.
AATATAAAAATTTCAAAAAATTTGAACCAACCATTTTATCAGAAAAAATACACTGGTTATATAGCAGTTTGATAAACACTAATTTTGATTATTGAGAAGCTTAATATTCCTTTAACAACGCAACGTAATTAAAACGTTCATGATCAGCTGATTTTATACAGTTATCTCCTTGTAGTGTTAGGTACCACCTTAACCAACGTAAACTTCCATTTTTCATTAATATATACCAGTAGTTTAAGACCAACTCACCTTCTCTACTAGCCTTTCGTATCATTTCTTCCCTTGTCATAAGTTCGATTTTAAATTCTTTGACGGCTCTTTTCTTTTGCTTTCGTAAAATAACTACAGCCAATACACCAATTACAATAGCTGTAATCAATGCAGCAACTAATACACCAGCTATGATGACTAATGTATTAATGTCTTCTTTGTAATGTAGGTCACCTATGTATGCCTCAATATTTCCAACGGTTACCTATTTTTCAAACAGATAGGAAATATGTGCATAAAATATGAAAGCAGCGATTACTAGCATACTAGAGTACGCGCGTTGATGTTCTAGTACTGGATTACAAATGTCGTGCTCGGATACTCGGAATAGAAATCATAATGGACATTTGAGCAATATTTCAACCTGTATTCATATTTAAAATTTGTTTACCTTTACGTAACAACCAATTGATTTCACTTATGAGGATGGGACCAATATCTTCTATTTAACGTGAGGGTACCAAATTGGCACCTATTTTGACAGTTTTTTAACCTACGTTTATTAATGCTTCAAACAAAAGTTTTCAATATGTGTTTATTTTGTAGATGTATCATTATTTACTATATGGTTTCACCAATTTATTTTTCAATCCATAAGGAATCATAGAAAAATTGGTCTGAACTGACCTTCAAACCATCAATGATTTTGTAATAAGGAGAACCCAAATTGCATCCATGCTTTAATTCGAGTCGTCGTTGAAGGTCGAATAACAGAGCTTTTGTTTAATTTCTTCAAATATTTTGAACAACTGGATATGAGTCTATGTTTACTCTTCATCTTTTAAGAAATGGATACTTGTAACATATTGTATTTGCTAATTTTAAAAAGATAACGTTTTGATGATGTCGCATGATGACGTTTCCGTACATTTTGCATTCACAGTATTTATCAGCCGTTAACACGTCATCTGTTGATAAATACTGTGAAATGTTTGTGTATATCTAAATATTTTTACCTATGTTGAAAGACGTGCATAATATCAAATCATAAAAATGCAAAATGTTTAGTCTCTAGGAAATCTTGTAAATTTTTTGCTAAATAGGTGCAATTTGGGTACTGTTACGTTATACTTTAATTGTAAATACCCTTGCGGGGAATTGTCTACTTGATGGTAATAAGGTCAATGATCCCCTTTGACCTGATCTTTGACCTTCACAATATGTGTTTTACATAAAAAGAAATCCCTCTCACTTTATTGTTGGAATAGTCAAATATCTTTTATGTTTAGTTACTTGGAATTATGCAAGCATACACAATATTGTAAGTATAAGTATATGTTACTTTTTATTTGCTCTCTTTTCTGTTCACAGTTATAAATTAACTGTTAACAATTTTTTTTATTTTTGAAATACTAAGGCTTTTCTACATCAGGAATAGATTACCTTAGCTGTTTTTGGCAAAATATTTAGGAATTTTTAGTCCTCAATGCTCTTCAACTTCGTACTTTATTTGGCATTTTAACTTTTTTTTATTCGAGCGTCACTGATGAGTCTTTTGTAGACGAAACGCGCGTCTGGCGTGAATATAAAATTTCAAATAGAATAACAAAAAAAGATATTTAATATCTTAAATAAAGTATTAAAAGCAATGAGAAAACGTTTTACATACAAAGAGGCATAATAATCTAAAAGAGTATTAAACTAATTCAAAGAAGGAAAAAATATATAAACACGAAATCAATAAAGAAAAAAATATAAAGAACAATAAACTAACTGCAGAGCTTATTGATAAAAAAAGAGGAAACAATACCAACAGAATAGAAAGAAGAAAAAACATAAAAAAACGAATGTATAAACAGGTGTCGTATCCCCATAAGAGAAATCAAATTGGAACTATTCTACATATTACAAAGAAGGAAACATATAGGCTAGGGATACCTGATGAGGATAAGCCTAGGTCTACATGACCGTAACCGAAACACCTTTTTTTTAAATACACACAATAATTAAACTACAAACATGCAATTATGAATTTCTAGAAAAATATGGAAATAATTGTAGAAAAATGTATTCCATAACCGGAAATATTTATCATACACTGAGTTTACCAGCTCTTAATTACTCTAAATGTATGCACATAGGAAATTGATTTAAAAACGAAGGATTATGATAAGATATACTGGATTGGTCCTGGACCCGATTTATTTTAACAGTTTTACGCAAATCAATATTTATCTTACCTCCTATACATTTCTAGGCATTTGATTGGTTGAAGGCGTCCGCGTGGAGACCGTGTATATTCGATATTAGGTTAGTAGGGATGCAGGGCTTATCTCAATACACGGTTAGTAGTTTGGTAACGACTTTGGCACTATTTGAATCCTTAAATGTAATGAAAGTACTGTTCACTATTGTTATATCAAGATTGTTGATATTAAATTGTTATTCTTGACATTAGTTTTTTTTTGTGCAGACCAATGACAGTAGGTTCTTAAAATTGAACACCTCAACAATTTAATTTAACAATAAAAAGACGTGGTATGATTGCAAGTAAGATATTCGGTAAGATACATTCGTTACATAGTGGGCTAGTGACCTAATACGATAAATACGGGGTCAGTAAATTCCATATTGAGTTCCAGCGTCGCTCTTACCCCATATGACGCATATCAATATAAATTACACTTACAATAACATGAGCTATGTTGAAATTAGTGTTGTTTGTTCGAGGTACTGAACTCGGTGGAAAACATATGATAAACTGCATATTGATATCTGCAATAAGACACCGTCCATCCAAACCAATATGTATCCTGTAGTTTTCAAGACGAGCGCCATTTAAAATATTTCTACCCTATAAAGAAGATTATACGAAATAATGGCATGACAAGTCCAGTTAACTGTTTCGTATACTTGCAAAGCAATAGTTCATATAATGGGGAACAATGACCTTGATCGACTGTTGTTCATGACTAGATCCTATGCCATAGCTGAGGGACTATTTCCTTCAATTAGATTTAACAAGATTGACTACCTTGAACCTTTTGTTGCCGTTTCTTCAATGTTATCAGTTTTTTTTTTATTCCATCTTCTTACTTTTCAAAACACCCGAATTTCCCCAGAAATTGATAAATTCGTGTTTACTCAATCTTCAGTTTTGTTTGTTGGTTAATTTGCCAGGAGCTTACTCGGTTGACTGTTAAAAAATTTCATTTCAAATTTTGACATTTTATTTACCATGTACAAGATTTAAAAAAATATATTTGATTCAAGGTTATTACTATTTGATTTCAAAATATGAAAGTTTTAAATTAGATTGCACTGAAAGGAATACATAGAAAATAATTGAGTGTATTTTATCTACTAGAAAATACTTCAATTTCAAACGTCTAACCTTGATTTTAATCGAGGACTCCTTGTCGTATTTGTAAACGCCTTGGAGCTTTTCGAATGTAGGATCGTCCACATATTCTATATTGACTGGAATTTTAACGCCATCAAAATGAACATACACAGTTTGACTGTTAGATTGATTCTTTAGTTTTGGAGGCGTTTCACACACTGCCGAGGTATCTTCTGGTACATCACATGGATTGACCTAATAAATATACAATAGTAGGTCAATTAAAATAAATATGACCTTTTTTGTATCAGGCGGAGAAACTTGAAGAGCGAGGTTAAACAGAGTCCTTTCCCAGTTTTGTGCCGAATACAAAAAAGTTTATATTTTTCTGTCATTGACCTTTTATTGTTTTTACACCGCAACGACAATTAATACAATGATAGCTATTGAACTATAAAACTAATTTCACACAAATTTTCTTTGCTTAATATTAATCCGATTACTACAAAATTGAAACATGATGAAAATTGACACATGTATGTACACAATTTACAAAACGTTATATTTTAGTTCAAGTTAAGAAGTTCTCTACACCTTATCAGAATGATGGTTTACTGAGAATAAAAGCTATATTATATAAAACGTAAAAAAATCGCTGACCAGTAAAAAACACCAGATATTTTGTGATGTCAACGCCAATTGACGTTTATTAAAAAGGATGAATAGTTTACTCCAAAAGCTATCTCGCTTTCGTCAACATGGTTAAGGTATTTGTATCAGACAAATAATGACAATATGCCCTTATGTTAGGTCTTGCATAACTTGCAAATAATAATAATGAGTGTTCTTGTTTCACTTTTTATAGATTACAGACACGCTAACGCTTACAGCAAGCTAGAGTAAAATGTTATTCCAAATACCTTTGTCTTAAGTACATTGTTTTTTTTAATTAATGAACGGCGTTATTTGATTGATGAAACATACTGTTTGATATTTAATTACATGGGGCAAATCATAGCCTTTGTCCCCTTTTCCTTTTGTTTCTTTACAGAATATGTTATATATCTTTACTGGGAATGGGAACATAATTTACTGTTATCAATATAGCTGAACTACATAGAGGCAGAATGCATATGGACGCAATTGAGACTTTAATAACGTCTTACTATTTACTACAAAAAATCAAACACAACTTTTAATTACAATTATATTATGTACAAAACCAAAATGAATGAGTAGAATACAATTACCATCAAAATGAGTTACCCTTTTAACCGTAATCCTAATCTCGCTGTATGATAAATTCCTAACTTTGAAGGTAAGAGAAAATTATGATAATCTTAATGTTGTAATAAATAACTTACCACTCTTTCAACAGTTATTTCTCCCACATTATTAAAACCTCCGCCATGAATTGTAAATGTCGCGCCACCACTAAAGAAAAAAGCAATCTCAACAAAGATATCTTGCAAGTTTTACAATACGAAAGAAATATTTTAAACATATTAAATGCTGATATATTTAAAAAGCAATTCATAGCATTATCCAGTACCCAATGTAAAATTAAAAGAGAGTTAGGAAATATTCTTCAAGTTATAAATGTATAACATATTTTATCATTCCAAAATGTACAAATATATGGAAGATGTGGTATATTCTACAATTTATAACTTTATCTTATCTGTACTAATAAATTTGGAGACCAACATTTCTTAGCCGGTTTGTCATCGTTTGGAGTATTATATAATAATAAGTATTTTAGTGTATGTAATACTTCATAACTTCAAATAGCAATTACTTTAATTAGCTTAGCTCAATTAACCAAACCCCAAATTAAGTTCCGTAGTTTAAACATATTTATTTATAGTGGATTGGGAAACAAGTTTTGCAACTTATATTAATCCCTTTCAACTTTGAGGGTGCGAGTGCTAAGAAAGTTCCGTAGCTATACTATAGAATAGTAAAAACACCAAATAAAGATTGTCAGGTAAAATGTTAAAATGTTTTGTAAATTATTGAAGACATCGTCACCCCTTTTAAATGTAACCAACGACTTTACGAATAACCAATGTAAATGCCGTTATATCGTCTTGTGATGACAGGTAAGACATTCAAATTAACACAGATTTTCGTATTACTTTTTCGTATTGAGTCCGTGGATTTTGATACGAGAAATATGTATTCATGCAAGAAATGTATAACAGGCCACAACTATAAGGGAATCGACAATGCATAACATTATTCAATCATTCTCTATTCTACAATGGAACAGCATTATGTTAACTACAAGAAATTAAAAGCAACCCATAATTGTCTTTCTGAAAAAACTCTTTAAAATGTTTTGTGTACTCTTACCTCTGTTGGGCCTTTCGTGTTTTATTGGATACATTAAATGTTGGATCCGGTAAATACTGAAACGTTTCGTTTAATAACAACTCTGTTAAGCCATCAATTACCACCCGCAACCGAGTCATATTTCTAGGTTGGTTCGATCTTGTTGTTTTGCACTTTATAAACTCCGTACTTGAGGAAGTTTGAAACGTTCTGTTATAAATTGAAAACAACGTATTTTATTAAACAGACTTGACATTTTACTGATGAAATTGAGTTATAACATATGTGCAGTGCAAATCTACCTTCTATAGAAAATTTGATAACACAAACATTTAAAATTCCTAAATGAAAGGTTTGCACCAATCAGGCTTATTGAATTCATACAAGGCAATATTCAATTTACAATCAATTAAGATTTGTCTAGATCTGCACCTTTTTTTCTTCTTTTTTTTAAAGCCTCGAAGGAAATATTATCTTTCAGATGAGCAGAAAAATTTAAAGCTGACTATAGTGATATATATCAAATTGTTTACTAGAGACAAAGTTCACCTAGTTTCTTCAATTTTGTCTTACTAATTTACCTGCATTGTTTACAATCCCAATCAACACAAAATGAAATATGGTATCGATTTGCTTCTTCGAATCCAATATTGTCACCGCTAATTGTAACAGTTGTGTCACCAGAAAGAATACCTCTCGTTGGTGAGAATTCAGAGAGAATTGGTTCCTGAAACAATATTTTCAACACGACTTATTTCTATAACTAGTAGATAACAACAAATAGGAAAATAATAATATAATTTTAAAGTGTTTTGTGCTGTTTTTGTTATCAGATTTATTATTACGAAGATATAAATAACAATTGATTAGAGACCACAATTATTTCGTAGTGTATTTCTTCTAGAACATAAATGAAAATAAAAAAAATACCGCCTGCGCTTTCTCACAGAAACGTTTACAGTGTGTTGTACTACTTTTGGGACAAATTATATAAAAATTATAGAAAACTTCATCGGCTCTAACTCAAAATATGGACAATGTTATGTTTTGGGCGTCTTGAAATCTTTTGACAGCTTCCGAAGTGCTAATTTTAAACCTTTTTCAGCTGGACCAAATCACTACTTTCCTTTAAAATTCTGAACCCAATTTTTTTAACAGTGTAATTTCAACCCAAACTTGCAATTTGCGGCATTAAATATGGAGAAATAAATTTGGAAGGGGTATAAAAAATAATGGCAAGTAACCCACTGTCATAACTAGGGACTATATTTGTGAACAACGAAAATCAAGGGACGACAATTGTGGTCTCGGACCAATTGGTACATTTCAAACCAAAGTAGAATACCATGTTTTGTCATTGTTAGCATATTAGGAGTATTCGTAAGGTAGACTTTGAAAAAAAACTATATGACTTATATTCCGCTTTAACATATTGTTTATTTATTTCATTCTTTAAAAAAACTTAGTAGTTAATCGCAGATTGCCCATCGCACTCGATATCAAATGTGAGATCAAAATTGTCATTTTTTAACTTCTAGGTAAAAGCATTCATCATTATTCAATAATTGGAATATGTTTTCAACCCAAATACTATTTTGTGATGATACACATGCAATAAAATACCTTATAACTGAAGCGTGTACTATTATGGTCACTGAAATTATTTTCATTCACTGAAACGAGTATCCCCTTTGTCTTGAGATCGTTGTATTCTCCAGTTACACATGTCAAACTGTTTTAACAGATACAAAAGGTGAATACAAATATTGGGCATGCAAAGTATAGGTACTAATACATATAAACAGAGTTGAGGTCATGCGTTCTAGTGGAAACGACACAACTGTTCCATGATGAAGTCATCACACATTTTCAAAATTATAAAAGTAGTGAGTGGTAAACAATTTAAAAGTTATAAATGCCCATGCTACGTCAATCTTTAAAGACCCAAATGTTGCTAAACACTTATCCGACCTCCATGATAAATATGTTGTTGTCCCCGCAGACAAAGCCCCAAATAACATCGTTTTTGTCTGTAAAAGTCACTACATTAATTGCTTGATAAACGAATTAGGTATAGACAATTCACTTGGAAACTCAACATATACCCTCACGACACTTACCAAAGAGGAAATCCTGGATAATCATAGGTCTGTTCTTTGTTCCTTTGGTATTTCAACTAAAGATAAAGAACTGGATCTTCCATCACTGTATTGGATACCTAAACTACATAAGTGTCCTTACAAACAACGGTATATTGCTGGGTCTTCCAAGTGCTCCACGAAACCTCTTTCTAAATTATTAACATCTATTTTATCAGCAATCAAAGACGGGCTTCAAAGTTATTGTGAAACTGCCTATTCTAGAGGTGGCGTGAATCAGATGTGGATACTTAAAAATTCCAAAGATCTTTTAGAGTACATACAATCTAACTCTCTTTCATCTTGTAACAGTATTAAAACATTTGACTTTTCTACTCTGTACACAAGTATTCCACATTCCAAACTAAAAGACAAATTGAAAGAGTTGGTATTACTTTGCTTCATAAAAAAGAATGGCCAACGTAGATACAAGTATCTTGTCTTAGGGAGGGATAAATCATACTTTGTAAAGAATCACTCTGATTCAAACAAAAAATTCTCTGAAACCGATATTATCAAGATGCTTGATTTCTTGATCGACAACATATTTGTAACGTTCGGAGGACCGTGTTTTTCAACAGACTGTCGGCATCCCAATGGGAACAATCTGTGCCCCTCTACTTGCCGACTTGTTTCTTTATTATTATGAGGCTGACTTCATGCAGGAACTTCTTAGGAAGAACGATAAGAAGTTAGCAATATCCTTTAACTCTACTTTTCGCTATATAGATGACGTTCTTTCACTGAACAATTCAAAATTTGGTGACTATGTGGAACGCATCTATCCCATCGAATTGGAGATAAAGGATACTACAGATACAGTTAAGTCGGCTTCATATCTTGACTTACATCTAGAAATTGACAATGAGGGTCGGTTGAAAACAAATTTTACGATAAAAGAGATGATTTCAGCTTTCCAATTGTGAACTTTCCATTTCTAAGTAGCAACATTCCAGCAGCACCTGCATACGGGGTATATATCTCCCAATTGATACGATATTCCCGTGCTTGCATTTCCTATCATGATTTTCTTGATAGAGGGTTACTGCTCACAAGGAAGCTATTAAACTAAGAGTTCCAAATGGTGAAGTTGAAATCATCCCTTCGTAAATTTTACGGACGCCATCACGAGTTGGTTGACCGTTATGGAATAACCGTTTCACAAATGATATCGGATATGTTCTTTACGTCGTAACTACAATCCCCATCCCTTTCATGAATATGACTTACCGAATTAGACGATTTACCGGATTTGTAATCACATAAGCAACACGACGGGTGCCACATGTGGAGCAGGATCTGCTTACCCTTCCGGAGCACCTGAGATCACCCCTAGTTTTTGGTGGGGTTCGTGTTGTTTATTCTTTAGTTTTCTATGTTGTGTCATGTATACTATTGTTTTTCTGTTTGTCTTTTTTCATTTTTAGCCATGGCGTTGTCAGTTTGTTTTAGATTTATGAGTTTGACTGTCCCTTTGGTATCTTTCGTCCCTCTTTTACTGATATATATTATCTTTAGAAAGGTTGGTAAAGATATTCTATTGTTAACCTTTCTCATTTCTATTTGCAATTGTCTAACTTGATTGAAATATTTCATTTGACATTAGTCAGTTCTGAGTTGACATTCATCAGTTCTGAGTTTATAATTATCAATTCTAACAAAATGAGAAAGGAAAAATAACATGCTAGAAAAGAAAACGTTTAGAGAAAAATTTCTCCAGGTCTTCGTATATATGAGTTTAATTTTGTAAAGCTTTCTGTTTCCATTCATTAAAGAATACAATATGCTCATGTGGCTTGCCTCATTGACTTTCATGACAAAAAACTAGAATTCAGCAGTATATATGTCGAATAATATTCCAAATTTATAGGGGTGCCTGATATCAATTTCGTCTTGTCCAAATTGAATAACATGACATAATAGCCAGTGTCAGAAATAAATTGATACAATTTAAAATCCACACAAACAACAACACAACAGACAAACACTTGGATAAAAACAGTTGTAACAACGGCAAACGTGGTTTCATTTAATGAGTTTACTTGTCTATCTTAATGTTGCATATATTTTCAGAAATAGGGGTATTGCTTATCAATATCTGAATAACTTGATATGTCTTGTCGGAAAATTTACCGGAATCGGTAAAAACGGCTAATTGTTTTATCCTTGATAGATAAAAATATCTATTAATTTCTTGATAACATAACTAATACAGGAAAAGTTGCTCTGAAAAGTATTCTTCGATTATGTGCTGTTGTCTCACAATTATAACATGTGTATTTTCAGAATGAATATAACGCCACGAGCGAAATAATTTTGTGATTTCAAATAACCTATTACACTCGTCATACTACCATATTAATATTTACCAGCATATCAATAACTTATAGCTACGAAATAAAGCACAACGTTATCGTCCTGTGAAAAACACGTTTGCTTTTATGACAGTTTTAACTTGTAACTTGGAACTAAGATTAAAATTAAAATGGTTTGACTAATTTTGATTTATTTGAAACATGACAGATCATTTTTTTTTTCAATTGCTTGTCCAAATGTTCATACAACTCTTTCTGTATAGATCATCATTTGAATAGTCATCCATACCTAGTATATATAGAATTTGGTGATTGAACTGTTACATTGTTACATCTTACTCCGTTGAACTTAACGGAAATACTGTCATTTACATTTCCAAGGTATTTTCCAGTTATTGTCAACAATGTCCCACCTTGAATAGGTCCAGTAGATGGATAAACCTATACGAAAAAAAATTAAATCCAGACACGAAAATTCACACAATGAAAATACTTTTTTTTCTGACAATATGACTTAACATCAAATGTGTAAGCTATATCTTCTTTCATATAGATAAATATAAAAAAGAAGATCTGATATGCCAAAGTTTTTTTTAATAAATATATGAAAACTACTCCAGATAAGATCTAAGTCATTTTTCAGTGAACTTTCATTTTAGCTCTTAGTTGCATCATGGAATTATTTGTCAACAATTACAATGAAATCCAAAATGTTTGAATATGGTCGTGTTCACAACAATCACCATGTACAGAAAACATGTTTACAATTAGTTTAACGTAATGTACACTGGTTTCACATTAAATTTGTTCACATCTTAACACCTGTGTAGGTGGGCCAAATTCCGCATATCTACGCATACATTCGTATAGACGCAATGTTTATAAAGATATATATTATAGCGAGTTTGTGATATTGTGAAATATGTTTTCTTTTTTCTCAATTCAGCAGTTTTGCATGAATAAAACGGTTTCGAGTTTGAACCAAGAGCAATGACCAAATACTACCATTCTAATACGTCTTAATAACTACAAATTAGGCTTTAAAATAACAGTTCGTACTCTGCAAATAAATTCTTTTTATTCCTACTTGTATTTTACCAGAGCTGAGATACTAGTACAGCAATACAATTAACTACGCACGCCTTTTTTAGTGATGCATTGATGAGTGAATCGTTAATTGAGTAAAGACCAGTGGCAAATATTTATGTGTATATGCAGTCGATTCTGAGAGACATTTTCAAAAAAACTAATATGTGAGTGGCAATGATGATGCTTTGAGTCTTGATTTCGAGTTTGCACAAATAAATTGGTAAATTACTTTATTTAATATAATTGTTATCAATATCAATTTTATTCAAAACATTTGTTTTTTAAATAAAAATGGTAAACATGTCCTTAATGCGGGGTTCACACATTGCCGATAATTGCTCCCGTTTGAGATCAGACAGTGATACGACACGAAAAGTGAAACAGTCGGATTAGTATCTGCAATTATCTGGAATGTCCTATTATTGTCTGAACGCAGTCGTTTTAGTTCGTAACAGGTTCCTACTGGTCGGGAAGGGTCCGAATAGTTCGGCAAAGCACCCCGACAGTTAGGTGCGTCCCGTAACATTCGGGGACACTCAGCCGATTTTGACTAGTCGGAATACAATCGTGCCTATGTCGTTACAGATTCTGTTGTATCGGATCAAAGTCCTAACAATGTTCTGTGCATTCGGGACGGTGTCCTGTGGAACGGGAATGATCTGGAGAAATTTTTCATTGCTGTTTTTCTGCCGATTATGTGCAGATTGCATCCAGATCTTGTCGATTGCGAACCGTTTTTGCCAAAATCGTTCCGAAACAGTCTCGCTATTAATTCTAAATTCGTCAATGATACCCACGTCAGAGTCCCGATAATTACAGAATACAATGCGACTGAGACCAGACAAAGCCGTTTGCAATGGGATAGAGCAGACTGTGATAGAATTACGTTCCGAAAGTACCTGATCATCCCGAGTTTTTGTTTTGAACGGATAACTTCCGTCAGCGTCGGTTCACTGTCTTGTCACTATCTGATCTCTATCGGATTACATTCGGTAGAATCGGGACGCAGTCGTGACAGACTTGGTCAAATTGTACCTGGCGAAAGATACAAATCGGATTAGAAGCGGATTTAGAACGGGATTATCGGGATAAATTCGCTTGGAAACGGTTGAATATCGATACTTCCTGAACAATATCTGATTGATGTCGTGATTAAATTATTTTTTTTACAAATTTTGATTAAAGTTGGAATTTCCATCCACGATTCATAGGATCTTGATCAGACTTTTAATAAATTTTAATCGGGAATGGTCCTGTCAAGGACGGCAGTAAAAATCGTGAATGTGTGACCCCAGCTTAATACCGCAGTCCCACTATGCCACGATCGTACTACGATCTGTGAAAAAAAATTTGAAGATCGTAGTACGATCGTGTAGATCGCAGTTAGGTCGTATCACGGTCGTGGTGAGGTCTTCAAGATGGTGATGAGCGTGGCTAACTTTGAACATGTTCAAAACAATTGTCATGCGATCGTGGCGAAAACAGGTCGCAGTAGAAGCGTAGTGAGAGCGCACTAAGGTCGCTGTACCATCGTAGCGAGGAGAGCGTACCGAAAGCGTGATTCTATTCGGAGAGACTACGCTACGATCTCACAGTTACGTTAGTATTACCTCACTACGACCATCACGTTCTCACCGCGACCCAACTACGCTTCCACTACAACTATACCACGTTAACACCACGCTGTTCAAGACCATAAGTACGATTCTGTCACCCACTTGTCGTCCCAATCACGCTCTTCTTACGACCTGACTACGTTCATACTACGACCATCATTCTCATTGTCATTTTCACATAAAATATATTTACTCTCTCCAGACTTTGTTTGTCTGTATGTAATTAAGACTACTTGTCCATTTTCTCTAACGGCTCAACCATGCTTCTCGTTTTTATAATTGATTAGACCGTTGGTTTCCCCGTTGAATGGTTTTACACTAGTATTTTTGGGGTCCTTTATAGCTTGCTGTTCGGTGTAAGCCAATGCTCCGTGTTGAAGGCCGTAACTTGGCCTATAATGGTTAACTTTTATAAATTGTTACTTGGAATGCTTGGATGGAGAGTTGTCTCATTGGTACTCATACCACACCTTCCTATATATATTGACACACTTGTGTCATCTCTGCTATTGTTCACTGAAATATCGTCATTTGAGATTTATGGAACAGCAATAGTTGTTTTAGGTTGGATTGGTCGGTCCGATATCTATGCTTGATCATGATTTGTTACTATCAGAACTCCTGCCTCTTCATTAACCCCTACCACTACGCCCACGTATTCAAGTAGATTTTGGTGGCATGACTGTATTTTTTCCGAGAAATCTACGTATTAATCAGAAATAAAAGGAATGGAACTGTATTAATGGACCACGATGTTGACGTTATTGCTGAGAACGTAGTAAGATCGCAGTATGAACGTAGTATAATCGTAGTAAGAACGTGCTATGATAGCAGTAGAAGCGTGGTTAGATCGTGTTGCAATCAGATAACTCGTGGTATGGTCGTTGAGGGAACGTGATGAGCGTAGAAAGATCTTGATAAGCGTAATGAGGTCGCAGAATAAGGACGTAGAAGCATCGTGAAAGCAACGAAAATTCACATTTTTATGCCGCTCATACTGGGATCTCACCACGATCTGAATTTATTTTAGATCGCGGTGAACGTGGGGCGATCGTGGTCTAGTGGAACTGGGACTTAATACATTGTTTTGTATTCACTTTACCCACACAAAGCCTGCATTGACTATTGGCTGCATGTAGACAAAACACGATTGACAGTACATGTAAACATTGAGTTCATCAATGGGAACGTCATTGTGTTTAGTTAACCTGTGAATTACACTAACACAACAACGAGTTCACGGCCTTAGTTGATAACTTTCAATGCACAAATGTGTAATGAAAAAAGAAATAAAGATTTTTTTTTCTTTCAATGAATTCACATGTCAAAGAAAGGATTTTGAAAGTTTACACATACACAGGATTTTACAAATACCGGAGAGAAACTGGATATGTACATGAGTAAATCCACTAAACATTCTAAAAACATTCAACATTTGACTTATGTATGTAAAGTATATAATCAGGTAATACCTTATAAATTTCTGGCCTACACTTCAGGACTGGTGTCTCTGAGTCTTCGAAACATTCTGCATCTGCAAAAAAACAATGAGAGTATTTTGTTTTAATTGTTGATGCAATATTAAGTTTGTCCTATTCTATATATAATGCTATATGAATGTTCATTCTATGGACCCTCGCTAGCAGTTGCCTTTCTGCATATCTTTTATTTTGTCATTTTAGAACTTTTTAGAAAGTTTAGCTACAAGATGTATAAAAATTATAAAATGTTATCTGTTTTGTTTAATCATTAATGAAAGTGGAATTGTGATAAAAGTATTCTCTTTTAACATGCCAGCATGGTTCAATTTTGTCAAAATAAGCTAAGAATTATTGACGATGAGTAATTCACTTGCAAGTGAATAATTCGACCTCATTGAATCCGTATTCATAAAAACTTCAATTTAACCCTCTACCTAGAGATATATAACGTATGAATCATGAGTGATAAGTTATTTAAAGAAAAATAATGTCAACGTTGAAATTGAAAAAAGTTAAATCATTTGATTGACTGATTCGATTCACATAAGAGTATTCTTATACAGATAAGAACGATGATAAACATATATATATTTTTTTATCTATAATACGAAATTAAGCAGACCTCGAAAAATCCAATTGCACGGTTTTTATTTATATCTATATGTATGTTTATTTTGCTTATATTGACATCGGAATTATTCTGAGGTCAACTCGAAAGTTAACTTGATAGCGTCTAGACTAAAACTACACACAAAAAGAAACTACATATTATCGAGCCTATATCCTTCAAATTGATTATTTTAGACTTTTGGTAATTTTGATTATACTTGAATAAGAAAACAACCAACCTACACCAAAAGTAAACATAATTGAAGCGGACAATTTTAATGATAACAGTTGAAAGTTTTGTCATACCTAATTCACATGTATTACCAATCCATCCATTTACACATCCAAATGAACAGTGTCCTGTTTCAAGGTCACAGGGACCACTACAGTTTACCGGGCAAAATTTATTACAAAGCGGCCCATAGTTTGTAGGAGGACAACCTAAAAAATGCACTTATAAAATTAAAATATATAAATAAAATCTGTTCATTATTCATATGATAATTGTTTTTTTGTGTGTAAATCTTAGCGTTTGGTGCTATTTTTAACGATAATGCTTTGCTGTAATTTCGAATTGATGTACATTTAAAATCAAGTCCTTTTAAATAATGTAAGAAAATATAATTCAAATCGAGGAAATCATTTTACATTGTTTTATTCGCTGCAATACAAATCGTTAACATTGTAACCTTCCAAAAACAAATAATACATAGCTTCAGAAGGGACTAGATAGTTACATTTCTGTCAATTTATCAAATGACGACCATAAAAAAGTCCCAATCCCAAAATCTAGTACTTTCCCTTTTCACATTCTGTTGCACAATGAGAATTGCTAGTCATGTGGTATCTTTTTATGAGGATGCAAACTTGCATAAAAACGAGTGACTTCTACGATTTCATTATTAATTTGGTCCTATTGAAATACTCACCAACAATTTCAATTTCACATACTTCAAGAAAATTCTTTTCGCCCTTTTGTAAATGTTTATATATCAAGTATCTGAAAACGGCATTGACTGAGATCTTTGATGGTACAGATTCGTTGCTATATATTTTGTTTTCTTGTACACCACTTGTGTTTGATACATAAACAGTATGATAACCTCCATCTGTAATGTTCACTAAAATCATAAAAAAACTTTGATGAATTTGCAGATAAATATTTCATGTGTGCGTAACATATGATTTCTTGTCAGATTTTAGGGACAATTATGTTTTAAACCTTGTAATGTATTGTTACCGGTGAAATCACAGCCTTACTCAATGTCAACATTCAGCAAATATATATAAACTGCAAATATGTACTGCTTTTTTTAACCACAATAAAACATACCTCAAATGTATTAAATCATTATTGTAATATTACTTAATTTCGGTCGCGTCCTCAGGTGTAATAATAGGTATTGACAGGATAACGTACCAACAATATCGACAAGTACATTTTTAAGGATGTTGAGTGAAACGGGAACATCGCTTTTTCAGTTCAAAATGCTGTTATATTCCAAAATTGTACAAATATATGACACTGTTTCTTGTATAATATAAGTGAATTTGGGCTGCAATATCAATTTCCAACAAATTGAACCATGCTCGGGCTTTGCTTTCATGTACCTTGGAAAATAATTCGAATCGCCAAACTGGACAAATAATAAAAAAATTGCTAATTCATATCGTATTATTCTAGTGTTTATTTAATTATTTATGACCATGTGTGTTTCTTACGTTCATCATTCATTTGTGACCTGGTAGTGGTCAGTTTGAATTTTAGAAGATGAGATAAACATATCATTGTTGATATTTATTTAGATAAGATTAGATATGAAAAAAAACCTTACCACTTAAATTAAAATAAATATCCGTCACGATACTAATTTCTTTAATGTCAACCTGTACCCAAATTTCGGACGCCTGTCTTGTGACACACGATGTCTTATCGCCATCTAGAGATAAAGTAGCCAGTTGTGTATCATTGTTACTAAAAATGACCGAACTGTTAAAAGCAAGATTATCTGTAATGAATAAAAATATAACGCTCAATTGTTTAATACAATGCATCTTTATAAAATGAAACAACTCTCCACAATATTATTTTTTATCTTTATTATTTAATCGAAAGTATATTTATACATTTCAGACACAAATCGAAGATGAAATTGGTGGCTGTTCTTTCCAATATGCACTGACAGTCACTCAGGTAAAACATATCAAAATTAATAGTTCAACGGATATCGATACCAATTAGTCGATAATGTGTGCATTCCAAGAATTAACATGCAGTAAGAACTATTTTACCACTTAAAATACTTAAAATAATAATTACTTACATTTATTACAATCTGGTCCTGTCCGTCTATCTTTACACCCTTTGAGACAAACTCCTGTATCGGAATCGCACATGTCTTTCAAACAGTTCTTACCAATACATCCCCAAATGCAGGAACCATTTTCAGGAAAACAATGGTGTTCTTTACAGTTTTCTGGACAAGAGAACTCACAGGTACTACCCCAAAATGTCATTTGACAACCTTTATTAAAAAGACCACGATCTTTTTAGTATACAAATGTAGGGTTTAAATTGCTATGAAGTCGTATAATCTGTTTTTCATCAAGTAAACTCGTCAGTTAACGCCACAACTTTACGGAATTTATGGTATTCAACTTCGTGTTTTATTTTATCTTCTAACTTTTCTCGTTCGAGTGCGACTGATGAGTTTTTTGTAAAACAATACTTGTATGACTAACAAATTGTACAACAGTGATCTGTATGCTTGAAATCTGTGCCTGGTGTTTAAATAGTGTAAGGTTTGATTGTATGAACATACTAGTTTATTATTCTTACATCTTTCTTACATCTTTTGCCAAGTTTGATAAAGTATATGATTACCTGTTACGTAGTGAATAACAAGATTAATAGTGAGTGCCAAGTTAAGAAGTAATTCATATTAAAAAAAAGAAGCAGTGGGTAAACGAAATGGGACAGCGCTCAAATGAAATATTCATTACATATAAAAAAAAAGAAGCAGTCTGTAAACGAAATGGGACAGTGCTCTAATGAAATATTCATTACATGTAAAAAAAAATCAAAAAAAAAATCAGTGTGTAAACGAAATGGGACAGTGCTCAAATGAAATATTCATTACATACAAAAAAAGAAGCAGTGTGTAAACGAAATGGGACAGCGCTCAAATGAAATATCCATTACATATAAAAAAAAAAGAAGCAGTGTGTAAACGAAATGGGACAGCGCTCACATGAAATAATAAAAACTTGAATATCTTTTAATGTCAACAGAAGAAAAGTGTCTAGTCCTTGATAAACCTTTAGATAAGTAGTGAATTATTTAAAACACAACTATGAAAATGTCCGATTGACTCTAATTAGTAAATAAATAAAGATTCAGAAACACCGAGCTATAAAT
Organism: Mytilus galloprovincialis; assembly: GCF_965363235.1. NCBI lineage: Eukaryota > Metazoa > Mollusca > Bivalvia > Mytilida > Mytilidae > Mytilus > Mytilus galloprovincialis. The sequence goes on along the minus strand of NC_134838.1, from coordinate 61,796,678 downwards.
AAGCACAACTATTCTTCAGTGACACGATGTGTCAACGTGTTTTAAATATTAAATCAATAGCAAACTTACCAGAGCTAAATCAGCGGGATCAGAATAAAGATAAAAAAAAATTACCAGGGAAAGTTTTTAAGGTGTTGATCAAGTATTAAAAGTAAAAAAACAAAAATTTTTTTAACATGTGAACATATACCCTGAAAAATAACTCACCATGTATGGCAACATAACATAACTCGACGATATTATAGCTTTCATTTCCTATTAAAGATCCTTTGCTATCCTGGTAATAAATGACATGTTGTCCGAGGTGATTACAAGAAATTGTCTGAGTGATGTTCGGGAGACCTGGTTCGGTATCGTTATAACAGAGATACCCTTCAGGTCCTTCTGGTGGAATAATTGATGTATTGCTTAAATATAATTTAAATCCATTCATCCGAACAGCATCTGTAACAAAAGTTTTTGTGTGTCAGGATTAGTATCCAAACAATGAACTAAAGGGTATATCAAGGAAGATAATTGAAGCCGGTATCAATCATATTGGATCTAGACCAAGGGCCAACTTAGTCCAGTAAATCTAGCATCAATTTGACCCTAACCTTGATTGCAACAGAAGAATTTTAGTTTAATCTTTATAATTATACCCCTTATACACACAGAACATATGCCAACAAAATATAACTTGAGAACGACTTAAAAATCTCGATTTTAAAATTCCTATAAATATTTTGCATTGAAATGGGAGATAACTCTGCAAAAAAGGCAGACATATCAATACAAATTGATATGAAATTATAACTTAACGGATTCAATTCGGCAGAATGTATTGATTCTTGATAGTTTAGCCGTCTTGAGAGTATAATAAATAACTCTAAAGGTGTTTTCATATCTGTGATCAAACTTCAACCTAAATTTTGTAATTCATTAGTTGACCATTTGTTAAATTTTTCAACACGACAAGGTTAAGAATTACTAAAAATAATTAAGCATATCTTCTTCGTTTTGTAGTTGAAAGTGTCTTTGAAGAAGATAGATAGATGCTGAACACATATAATTTACTGGTATAAACAATACCAAGTTTTAACATTATTTTTTCAAAAATGTCACAAAGCCGCAAATTTGCAATTTTTTAATGAAAAATGCACAAAAAAAAACACACACCCATAGCAATTCGGTTTTGTACATTGCATGAGCAGTAAATGATATAATATAGTCAAATACGAACTTATAACTCATCACAGTTTCGTGCTTAACATGGATTTTAAGAAAATCAACCAAAAACTGACAAAAAAAGACTCATTTTTGCAGAGTTATCTTCCCTTTCCAGTAATAATTTCTATTGGAAATTAAATATGCCGAATTTGAGTTTTCCTCAAGATTTTATGTTTTTTTTTCTATCTATATTTGGGGCTTAATGCCATAGATAAGAATTTAAACATTTTTGTGTTGCAATTAGTTTTAGGTTAAACCTTAATTTGAGGTTAAACCTTAGTTTGAGGTTAAACCTTAGTTTGACTGGACTTACTCGATACTGTAGACGACATTGGATCGCAGTTAAGGCTGGCTATGGCAAAGAACATTAACTGCATGAACAGATTCTCTCATTTTCAAGCAAAGCAACCTTATATGAGTAAATATAGGTGTGTACTAAATTTAGCAACAATTTTAATCAGGTTCACATATCGCGCATAGAAATAATCAGATTATTTGTTTTGTTTTTCAAAAGTGTAAATGAACATTGATCAATACACCTGTACCAAGAGAGCAATATATAACCCATTCACAATACTTGGTATGATGCTTATGATATTGATAATATTAAATTTCTGTAATTCAGTCGTAATTCTTATTCAAATTTATCAGATTAAAATTCAATATGAGATTAATACGACTCATCATTGGATCTTAAAACAAAATATTTTAATTATGTTAGAAGCCAAATCAAACACGAACTCGTAAAGTAATGAAAACAAGCAATGAAAACAAACCAGACACATCTCACTAAAACACAGATGTCGAACGTTGAAACCTTGAGTATTTGGAAAGAGTTGAACGATTAAGCAGTACAATACAATACCGTCACATTCACATATGAAAAAAGAGGTAAGTACATACAAAATACATTACATCCAATCATATAAAGAAATAAATCTTTGAAATGAAATGTATCGAACAATGTGCTTACATAAATATAACCATATAATGTGAATTGACTCATTACACACTATACATCTATAGTTTCAAAGAAAACGTCAGATCATTATCTACAACATGGTCAAAATAAAAAAACGGCCATTTACCATTTAACGATTGTCCCAAGCATTATTTCGTTTTTGCCTGAGATATTTTGATATGACAATGAAGATTTTTTTTTTAGTTTTGTCAAAATATCTGTTGTAATGTCACTGCATACTGATTAATCAAAAAATGAAAATAGAAAAACAGCAACAAGTTATAGACAAAAAAAGCGATAAACAGATTATCATTGATCTCTCAAACTTAAGGATGATTTGGACACATCTCACCTCAGGTCTGTCACCCTTCCATTAGATTGTAGCTGAGCAACACCCTCATGTATAAAAAACAATCGATAATATATAATTATTTTACATAATTATGTTGATTGTATTGTGTATACTTACAGTTTTCTCTGTAGTATATTTTTATATCAGTGATATAGGCGAAACCAAAAGAAAATGCAAACATCCACCAAGCAGGTTCCGGAGTCGGGTATGTGTGTGTACAAGTTTGTACTTCAAAAGTATTTGATATCGGCGGCTTAATAGCATTTTCAGCTTTACCAGGCCATTGTTTCGACAGAGAACTTTGTGTAGCTACACCATGTTTGTCATGTTCTCCAAGGTCCCCTGTTAAAAAAAGACAACAAATGGTTATAAAAGACGTACAAATATATAAATATATGGATGTTTCTTTCAGATATTATATATTAAAATTAGGATATATTCAAATAAGGAAATTTGGTATGATTGTCAATGAAACAACTATCCACCAATATAAAACTAGAAAACTCTGCATGAATTATGTCTATACTAAGTTTAAGTCAGTTCCTTTTTCATAGAGGTATTTTGTTCAATGATAATGTCAGTTTCTCGCTGACATGTGCACATCTAGCGTTCGATGTGTCCTACTATTTATATATAGCTTGGCGAAATATTTACAATGAAATCATTATAGATTACAATTTGTTAATACAACGGTTTCGCAAACTACACCTCTTTAGAAAAGAAAATTTACTATGATTAGATATTTTGTTTTGTTTTGTTAACACACTGGTTCCCAGATATCATCTATATGATTCACCTCATAGAGACACACTTAAGAGTTACCAGACGAGTATAACTGCACATGGATAGAGACCAAACCAAATTTTGAAAGGTCCTTCGTGAAGGGAGGAATAGTACAGAATGTTTAGGTATATGTTTAAATTCTTAGAAGTTTTAGACATATACATGTAGAAAATATGCCGCACTGTCCTATGTTTTGACATTTGAAAAAAATGAATAAATAGTACTTTCTATTCAAGGAAATATTTTTAACAAAGCTTCATATAAAAATTGGGACAGCGTTAGCAATAAATGGAGTTCCTGTGGGGAATTTAATTGTAAAGTGGAACCTTTACTTCAAAAATAGTATTGCTATTTATAATTTTTTAATTGCAAACATTATCAAACTTACTTTGTGCTGCAACTATCAACAAAACAATTGTGTGAATAATTAAAACCAGTAGCATACTAGTGTCATCTGTGCTAAAATGTTAAGAAAGGAACAGTTATATCATATATGCAAGGGAGGAAATATATCGATACAATTTGATCACAAAGGAAGTAAACAGTCGTGTTTATGATACTGATAAAATCTAATGAATCAAAACAAAACGAAGAGGCATTTCATAATGAAAAGGAAACAAATAAACACTTGTAAAATATACATTGAAAATGAGGAAACAAATACTTACATACGTACCTAAACATATGAAAACAATAAGAACCTCTTTACATAAATGGAAAAAGCAGGAACATTTATGCTTCATGTAAATGTAGTTTATGATTTTAAAATGTCATCACTCCACTTTACAGTATTATTCATGAGCACAGCACTGATACAAATGGATATCGGACGATGTGGTACGAGTGCCAATAAGACAACTCTCCATCTACGTTACAATGTGTAAAACGTAAACAATTATGGGTCAAAGTACCGCCTTCATCTCGGAGCTTTGGACCAAACCGATCAGCAAGCTATAAAGGGCCCAAAATGACTAATGAAAAACGATGCAAACAGGGAACCAACAGTCTAATCTATATAGAAAGCGAGAAAATATAAACACTTATTAACCATATAAATAAAAAATGACAACCACTGAACAACAGGGTTCTGACTTAGGACTTAGGGCAGGAACAAAATAATGTAGCGGATGTTAACGTTCTAACAGGCGTCAACCTTCACTCTAAACTGAATCAGTCGTAACATTATAACATAAAAAGACAAACAATAAAACGTCAATTGAAATTGCTTGATCATCAAAAAGACATGTTAACAAAATCAAGTAAACATACACTGAATGAATAAATTTTATCTAAGACGCAATATAAATATAATATTGATAAAAAGGGGAATGTAAAACTATGAAAAAAACAACTATTACGTAGGACAAAACAGCGTCAAGTTCAATAAAGTACACAAAACATTTAATTATTATAACTTTGTTGTTAGGATAACGAAATATGTTTACAACACCTAATTTAGAGAACAGAAAATATGGTGTGCACATAAAATCTGGTATTACTGATGAAATAAAAAATACAAACTATTATATATATATATATTCCGAATCTTAAGATGCCATGATAATAAAAGCCCCTTTAAATTGTTATTTACCAGCTCATTTGTAACATTAGAACTAAAATGTATCTTACCTTCTACAAAATATTTTGAAGGGTGATAAAATCAACATGTCTTAATTTGTATATGTGAAGGAAACTTATGTTGCATCCGGTGTCAATATGAAGAATTTTCAATCTTCCGTGTTTTATGATATAAATCGGGCGCTATATCCATTTTTAGAGTCCTCCTTAAGTTTGTATCATATTTCTTTATGTATATTTTAAGTGCTCAACTAAACGAAAATGACCAAATTAACATCGATAAAATTTCAAAGATGTGGAATTCGAATTTCCTTTAGTGTTTTAATGTAAGCAAATAATATTTCTAAAAAGATTCTTACAAAAAGAAAAAAAAAAAAACATACTTTTAATTTATAAGGATTTGCCCATAATTTTTTTTTTTTAATAAAATTTAGAATGGAAAGCGGGAATGTAGAATAAGCAGACACACCCGTGGCTGCTATCTGCCCTTTGGTCGGGTTAATTGTTGTCTCTTGGATTCCATTCTCAAATTTTATTTTACACAACAATACGCTCAGTTAAACACGGTTAAAAAGTCTAAATCAGATGTTTTAATAAATCTGCATTAAAAATATATGTAAAGCAAAACAATCTTATATTCTTTCCATTACTAAAAAGGTAACTTTTTAAAAGATAATACGCATGAATAGGTATAGATGGAAAATACAAATACTTAACCGAACTGTCCATTCTGATAACTACTAACAAAAACGGGAAACGAGTGTCTTTAAAGTTTGTAAGCTAGTTGTCAGGTGACATGTCTATAACACCTAGTTGACACATATTTTATAAATGTTACAATTATTTGTAGCTTTGTAGCAGGCATACACTTAAGACTTGACATGACATACGATAAACAATACTTCATGAAATAAAGATATGGCATTACATATAATTGTAATAGATTATCGCCTACTTGACCTACTTTGGTCAGAATTCCTGAAGATCTCAAAGTGGTACTCAATAAGTTATTATCACAACTGAGATTGATTTGAACATATTCAGTGTCTGTTTCAACAGGTAAACAATGCGTGATGATTAAGGTTAGTATACGTGGAAATCCTTCAGCGACTTCCCTTATAGTTTGATACTATCATAATTAAGATTGCTCAAATAGACTAGGGTTCGTTTAAGTATTGGGGTGAAGTAGATATAAAACCCGAAGTCATTTAAGCAAATGTAACCTGATAAAACTGATTCTCCATCAATGTTTGTGTCGATTTTTTTTTTCTTCATATATTTCTCTTTTCCACATATCAAGTAAATGTTTCGTCTAATTCGACAAAATATGACAATGTCCTACTAACAGTACTACAGTTCAGCAAAGAATGACAGGATAGCTCACCTTGTCTATTCTCGCGAGATCTCATTTAAGATAGTATTAAGATTATATTAAGATAATGTTTGTTTTAGGTCAGGGATCTGATGCTGGGTTCGGCAAATATTTAGAAATAGTTATAAGTTAAGAAAAGGTTAAGAAAAGAGTTTAAAGTAGTACAAAACAAGTCAAATACATGTACTCAAATACATTTGTAAAAAAAAAGTTAAAGGAAGAAAAAAACCCAAGCATTTTAAACAAGACAAAATTAGTGTCACTTTACTTATTTCGTCATTACAATATCGAAATAAAACTTATTTCATCTACTTAATTCAGCTTCACAACGAATAATTTGTTTTATTCAGATATATATGAATGTTTATCTGCAAATAACATTGCATTTCAAGTTAGAATACTAGTTTCAATTTCAAAAATGATTTCGACGAAATTTTTTATTTAAAACAATATCAACCGGATCACATCTTAACAAAAACAACAGTAAATCGACAACGATTTTGTTCAATTTCACACTGAAATTTACATAAAAAAAACTGTTTGTGGGTCATTTTCAAAAAATGTCGAATTTTGAAATTGAAAATATTATTAAAAGTTACTTATTCAAACAACCCTCTACATAAGCAAATCAAAACAAACAGTACTTTAAGAACAACATATTAAAAGATGCAATCTTAATGATGTCATACAAAAATATGTTGAAACATTTTTTGATCGGTGGTACATTATTTTGTCTATCCTGTTACCATTTTCAAAAGAAATTTTGGGTTATTAAGAAAAGGTTTAGATAAAATGTTAAGCTTGTTTTACGTAGACAATTAGATGGTTTTCAAGAGAATAAACTTCTATATATATTCATTCTGTAATATAATAGATTATTTGCCAATTTAACAGGTTGTACTGAAAAATGCCTCTAAAAATTGGTTTTCAAAGGTTGTAAAAATTATCACCAGTAATGCAAGTCTAAGATAGCAATTTATATTGTTCGGCATTTTTTCACCCTTTCAAATAAACCCAACATCAAGTAAATCCCTCATAAGGTAGTTTACTTTTCTCTATATTTCATTGGTAACAGGAACGTACGTTTCTGATATATTACTATATAAAAGTCTATCCTGTTACCTTTTTGTCTATCCTGTTACCGATATCAGTATTGCACCTGCGAATGCTTAATTGGGAAGATTAATACGTTATAACCTTAAGATGACTTCAAACAACGAAATATTTCATTCGTTTTGCACCTATATGTTAAGATAAAAAAATTAACGACGTTTTTGTCTACAATTGTCTATCCTGTTACTGTAACCATAGCAACCATAGTAACAGGATAGACATAACAGGATAGACAAATTTCTTCGTTTTTGATTGCTGTTGTGAAATGACTACTCCCTTTGGTGAAGTGATTATGTTTTTCTATTGTGAATTTGGTTTCCAACACGTTATTGCACTTTTTACAAGTATACTGTTGGTGTATTTAATCAAAATTGGTGGTAACAGCATAGACATGAAAAAAAGTACGCTATATTTTTTTCATTAAATGTCTTGAAATTTCTTTTCTCTACACTGTCGTTCAAGAAACGAGGCGTTTTAAATGTAAAGATTACTTTGCACTTTTGAGATCAACACTGACTGATTCAATATTCATAGGGAGAATAATTTCACGGCTGATTTAAGTAGCGGTAACAGGAAAGACATGAACCTCCTGTACGCAGATTCAATTTAGTTTGTAGATAATATGTTACATACAATGATATAGAAGCTACGATTTTTCGTTAGAGTAATATTAAACGTTCTTAAAAAGTTCCTTTTGCAGATATCAAGGCGATCAGAAAATCGCAAAAAAATCATTTGAAATGTGTTTTTCTGACACTGTACGCAGACAAATACCCCCAAAATGGGTCTTAAATGCAGTTTAATCTTATCAAAATAGATGTAAGGTGTGTTTATTATTAATGTTCTGAATCACAAATCCGACAAGCTTTCATTTAAACCATTACAACTGAAATTTCCATTAGAAATAAAAAAGTTAGCATGGGTGTACTGAAAATTCGACATTTTTTGAAAACGACCCTTGTCATATAGGAATGCTGCTTTAAAAAACCACATGCAATGTAATGTTTGACCAGAGTGATGATAAATGATTGAGATAATTTGTTATGAATGCCCCATCTTTCTCTCAATTTAAGGCTAGATACACATGAACTGTTATAAGTTCTCTTCGTTATACATGTACATGTTATATACGTTACTGTTTTCACGTCCAAACCTTCAAGGAGGCAGGACCGGATTGATATACCATTATTTTCACATCAGACCGTACTAGGCACCGGGATTTTGGTACTACTAAAACCAGGTACTTTATATAGCAGAAACAGTGCTGCCCTCATTTTAGTAATTAATTCACTATCGTTGTTATTTAAAATTACCAGTCAGTATGTGTTCTTCAAGGATCACCAGTCCTTCAACTTTCATTTGATATTTCAATTATCACACTGCAATTTACAGTGCTCGACATAGTTTGATATTTACACCTAAGCGTAGAATTTGTTTGTTTTAAATACTTTCTTCTTCGCAAAATGTTCTTTTTGTTTGGGTCAGATTTAATAGTGTCACATCTTACAAAGTCTATTTATACTTTTTGCAGCTCTATTCTGCTTATATACAGTCCGTCAAAAGTTAAGCACCACCTATTTTTATTGAATCGATTTTTTTTCAAATTTAAAAAATCAATTGTTCCTCGAAAAAAAAAACCGAATCATATACTAGCAATTTTGATAACTTATACCATAAACAAACCATAAATATAATTTTGGTCGCGTATTAAGGTTCTATGAGTGTAGGTTTTTCGTTCATAGAAATAGTGTAAGTTACACACTTCATAATCGGAATTTAAGTTTCACTTTGATTTTTTTTTACAACAATTGATCACCCAATATCATTAAAATTTTCTACACATAATCTTTGGTATGTTCGGCAAATTTAATGTCAATAATTGAGTCAAAAGCATGTGTAACAACCTCTCTTCCGGTACAGTTTCATAAGATGACGTAGCATTCTCAGTACAAACCTTCAAAACTTTAGTTGAGGAAATCTGTTGCATTAAACAACAAATGCCACTTTTAAATCGATAAAATATTGTGAAGGTGGATCTCTGCGATTGAGCATCTCAGACATGTTTGATAGGGTTTATGTATGGAGACATGGAAGGCCAAAAAATAGTGTAAATGGCTTGTTGCTCTTTGGACTCGGTTAAAATCCTTGCCCTGTGTGGTCTAGCGTTGTCGTCCATGTACAAGGGTCTTGGCAATGTTGACGCAAGAGGGAGATTTTTAAAATGAGGGACTACAATGTTTTAAGGCACCAAATCTCTGTATGTCTGTCCGTTTATGTAACCCATAAGATTATGCATACCCAGCTTATAACGGTACAAGAAGCAACCACGTACTGGAACACCACCAGCACTAAATGCAGTCATTGTGCAAGCATTGTTTTGGTCATAGGCCGTTTAGTTTCCCCGCTAAATTCGTATTATGGCGTCTACTGGCAGTAAAAGTAACTCGCTCCCGCCTGACCAATGAGTGTTTTGTCAGCTTCTTATGTTCAAGCATATATAGTAATTATTCAATTGAAACCTGACGGTAGAGTACTTGCCTGCAAGTACAGGTCTCTATATACCACGAATTACTTTTCGGTTGCCTCTATGAAGTCAACGGACCAATGTACAAACACTAATACGACCACCTGGAGAAACAGTATATTTGTAAACGCGCAGATGACTTTTGATAAGAGGTTGCTTGACTGCTTAATCGGAGTTCAATCTTTTTGGTCGAATTGAATTTTCTTAGTGTATGTTAAAGGTAATTCATAACACCAAACATTACAATGTTTTTTTCGCAATAGTTTAAAAAATATTGCCGTTTATATTTTGGTGGTGCTTAACTTTTGGCGGACTGTACATATTTTGTGCTAGGAGTTGTCTCAAATCTGCACTGAGGTGAGAATGTTTATTCTTTCGTTTTCTCCCTGTTGAAGTTTCACTGTGACTTTGTGAAAAAGGACAGAAATACAATTTACATTTTTGTTTTATATTTTACTGTTCATTTACCGATTTAAGATCATGGATGAACCTCCATTTTCTTTGATTTTCAATTTTTAAATGCGAAACGAGCAGATCTGTAAGTTTTGATGTTTGCTATAAAATCAATCAAAATTTAATTATTAAATCAATAATATTTGATAGACAAAACTACTCATTTAATTAATAACTTTTCTCTTATCTTTTTTTCAAATTTTATTATTTACCATTACTTTTCTGTGTACTGCTTTAACTCTGTCATAACAGACTTTACATTTTGTTGATGGACCACTTAAAACATTCAGATTTGTTTACCTTTATTGTTCTACTATTGTTTTTTCCTTGCACTTGTGCTGTGCGGTTCCAGAAGAACTAACAAGAAGTTTTGTGGTAAATTCACACTATGTTTGAAAAAGATATCGGCGAACTTGAATATGGGATGACAATATAATTCAATAGCTTTACAATTCAAAAGATTTTGATTAGATAAAAGATTTTGATTAGATAAAAGATTTTGTTGTATGATTTACACTTCCAAACTTAAAGAAAATTGAAAGAGTATTACTTTGTTTCATTAAAAGGATGGCGAACGTAGATACAAGTAGGAGGGGATGGATAAATCCTACTTTGTCAAAGAATCCCTCTGATTCAAACCAAAAATTCTCTGAAATGACATTATCAAGATGCATAATTTCTTGATTTAATAACATATTTGTTACGTTTTGAGGATGTGTTTTTCAACAGGAAGTCGGAATTCCATTGGGAACTAATTGTGCCCCTTTTCTTGCCGACTGGTTTCCTTATTTTAATTAGGCTGACTTCATACAGGAACTTCTTAGGAAACATGATAAGAAGTTAGCAGTGTCCTTTAACTTTACGATCCGCTATATAGATGATGTTCTCTCACTAAATAATACAAAATTTGTTGACTATGTTGAAAGAATATTTCCCATCGAACTAGAGATTAAGGATACTACAGATAAAGTAACGTCTGCCTCATATCTTGACTTACAACTAGAAATTGACAATGAGGGTCGGTTTAATACAATATTTAACGACAAAAGAGATGTTTTCAGCTTTCAAATTGTGATCTTTCCATTTCTATGTAGCAACATTCTAGCAGAGTAGACATCTCCTAATTAAGCACGATATTCCAGGGCTTGTGTTTCCTATCATGATTTCCTTGATAGAGGATTACTGCTCGCAAGAAAGCTAGTAAACCAAGAGTTCCAAATGGTGAAGTTGAAATCATCCCTTTGTAAATTTTACGGAAGCCATCACGAGTTGGTTGGCCGTTATGGATTAACCGCTTCACAGATAATATCTGATATGTGCCTTATGTCGTAACTAAAATACGCTTCCCTTTTCACGAATGTTACCTACCGAATTAGACTGTTTACGGGATTTGTAATAACATAATCAACACGACGGGTGCCACATGTGGAGCAGGATATGCTTAACCTTCCGGAGGACGTGAGATCACCCTCTGTTTTTGGTGGGGTTCGTGTTGCTTAGTCTTTAGTTTTCTATGTTAAGTTTTCAGTACTATAATTTGTCTATGTGTCTTTTTATCTTTAGCCATGGCGTTGTCAGTTTATTTTCAATTTAGGTGTATACAGCATATTCATTTTTTTTCTTTATTTGAAGTATAACAGGATTGGCACATTTAAAAAAATGCTATTTTTAGTCTGCATATACAAAACACGATCTTCGATAACTTTTATTAAGGATGTCTGCTGCTCTAATTTAAAATAACAAGGATTTCATGTGATTGCTTAAAATGAAAACAACTTTGATATTTAAAAAAAATGAAGTAATAAAATCGATAGTCTCGTGTGTAGTTTTCAAAATACGAGACATTTAGAAAATGGCGGGAAAAGGGTTTTCTTCAGACTTTACTATTTGTTAACATTGGAATTGTTTTTTACCCTTTAAACCAAGAAAAAATAACAAGGATTTCATGACAAAAATTCAAATGGTCATCAATGATCTATTGAACAGATTTATGAAGACAAAAGTGGGGTCTCGTGTAAAAAATATTTTAATACATTTGTATGGATAAAACCTGAGAAAATCGAAAATATGACAAGAATTCAAAAACATGACCAGCAGACATCCTTAAGTTTAAGCGAACGATAGACTATGATAAAATTTATCAAGTTTATGTTTATACATATACTATTTGGTAGTGATGTTTACATCTTATCTTACATCCGATTTCAGGCGTGGTAATTTCTTATTATTCGTTGTTTAACATGCTAAAAATAATATGAAGTTAGAACGGCGTTTTTTTTCACGAATGCACCACTTCATATCATTTCCTTCAACAATGTTATTTCCATTACAGTTCATATGTTGTACATTTTGCTCACCTGGTCCGAGGAAACAATACGAGTTATTGCCATGACTTAGTGTCTATCGTCTGTCGTCCGTCATTCGTCGTCGTTCTTCGTACGTTTACGTTTTAAAAAAATGTCGTCCATAACCAAAATAAGGCTCCAATTACCTAGATATTTTTGTTTAAAAAGTGTGCACAGAAGTTTAGTCTTTCATCCAACATCAGTCGTATAGGCTGAAAATAGAAAATAGCGGTAAAATGCAAGTTCTGTCTTTTATTTAGAAAAATCAATGAAGATAGTAGAACTCTGACAGGATCAGAAAGTGTCAAAGTGATGACAATTACCCACCGTTCTTTATTACCAAAACTATTATAACACTACGTATGCGAGTTGAAGGAATTATTGTCCTTTAAAGCCAATTTAATAGTTATTATTCTATCGCTTGTTTTCTTGAAACCTAAAAATTAAAAGCGGAAGTTAGAAAAAAGACAATCATATTCTTGTCTACAATGATTGAAAGTTGTCATTATTAAAGATGGCCATGGAGTTGATGAGGCTTACATACTCTGTAGAGCATATAGTGGTTATTAGACTTATGGGGATAAAGTGTGAGGGTTTATATCTTAACTTTTTCAAACCAGTTACATTTTCATGTCCACTCATTCACTAGATTCATTTTGGTATTGCTTCTAATGTAATTGACATTGTGTCAACTCAAAAACAATTTCACCAATTTGCAAGAAACTTTGGTTAATTGTTTATTTCTATCAACATGAGCTCCCCTTTGAAGTTTATAAAGTTGAGACTACATATTTCTGATTGATGTGGCTTTATTCATTACAAAAAAGGAGGATTTTCCAGTTTTCTGAAAATAACTCAAAAATTCTTTCAACATTTTTTTATGAAACTTTGGTAAATTTTTTATATCTACATGTATTATTGTTAGCTCCCTTTTGATTTTTATAAATTTGAGATTTAACTTTTCCGAGTTATACGATTTTATTCATAAAAAGGGGTGATTTTCAAGTTTTTGGACAATATCCTTAAAGAAGAGGGGAGAAAGATACCAAAGGGACAGTCAAACTCATAAATCGAAACGAACTGACAACGCCATGGCTAAAAAAGAAAAAGACAAACAGACAAATAACAGTACACAAGACACAACATAGAAAACTAAAGACTGAGCAATACGAGCCCAACCAAAATCTTTGGGTAATCACAGGTGCTCTGGAAAGGCAAGCAGATCTAGCTCTAAATGTAGCACCGGTCTTGTTGATCATGTTATAATATTACAAATCCGGTAAATAGTCTTTAAATCCGGTAAATAGATTTTAACGAGAGAAATGTATGTATTACTGAAAAATTATTACACCAGGGTTTTCGATATCACAAACTAGTCAAAACATTTACTAAATTTTATCATCGGTATAAAGACATCATTCGTAAATATAGCTCAACATGCAGACTTCTAATACGTTCAGGTATTTCACATCCAATTTTTTATGGAAATATTCTTTAAGCACAAAGGTGTCAGTATTCACCTCAGAAACTTACAAAACCTTTGAATATACTTATTAAGAAGGGATATAATTACGATACTGTTGTCAAGTCATTAAAGATTGCATATTTTGGCATTAATATTGATTCACTGATAAGGTCTTTGCATCGGAACTAAACACATTTATTCTAAAAACAGTTGTTGGCATGACACGGGTTATGTTCTTCTCATATATGTTATGATGGTATGATACTAAACCCCTAACGGGAAGGATTGTGCCTGGTGTTCATATGATGAAATCATAATCTTTCAGTCAGTTTAATTGAAGTCTGGAGCTGGCATGTCAGTTAACTGCTAGTAGTCTGTTGTTATTTGTGTATTATTGTCATTTTGTTTATTTTCTTTGGTTACGTCTTCTGACATCAGACTCGGACTTCTCTTTAACTGAATTTTAATGTGCGTATTGTTATGCGTTTACTTTTCTACATTGGTTAGAGGTATAGGGGAAAGGTTGAGATCTCACAAACATGTTCAACCTCGCCGCATTTTTGCGCCTGTCCCAAGTCAGGAGCCTCTGACCTTTGTTAGTCATGTATTATTTTAATTTTAGTTTCTTGTGTACAATTTGGAAATTAGTATGGCGTTCATTATCACTGGACTAGCATATATTTGTTTAGGGGCCAGCTGAAGGACGCCTCCGGGTGCGGGAATTTCTCGCTACATTGAAGACCTGTTGGTGACCTTCTGCTGTTGTTTTTTTATTTGGTCGGTTGTTGTCTCTTTGACACATTCCCCATTTCCATTCTCAATTTTATTTCGGTAAGTCAAATTCGTGAAAAGGGAAGATGGTTGTAGTAAGCATGGTAAGGACACAAGGAACATATGTTATTTCATCTGTGAAACGTTTTTTTCTAAAACGGTCAACCGATTCGTGATGGCGTCGGCAAAATTTACGAAAGCATGATTTCAACTACACCATTTTGAACTCTTGGTTTAATAGCTTTCTTGTGAGCAGCAACCCTCTATCAAGAAAATCATATTTGGAAATACAAGCCCGGAAATATCGTGTCCTTTCGGAGATATATACTTCGTATGCAGGCGCCGCTGAAATGTCGCTACATAGAAATGGAAAGTTCACAATGTGGAATCTGAAATCCTCTCTTTAGTCGTAAAGTTTTGTGTTCAACCGACACTCATTATCAATTTCTAGAATCTGATGTATTCAAGAAATGAGGTAGTCTTAGAGCAGTTTTCATTAAATTTGAAGACTGATTTATATGTATAAAGACAACCTCCATTTAGTTTGTATACTCCCGTTTACGGGACATATTGTGGTATCCCGTTGTCTGTCCGTCTATTCGTCCGTCGGATATTAACTCAAAAACGCTAAAACCAATTTGCATAAAACTTTGGTGAATTTTTGATATCTATTCACTTGAGCTCCCTTTCGTTATCAGAAATTTTAGATTTTACGTTCCCGAGTATATATCTATTGATTTAAGCTTCCGTTTTTGTTTATAATCTGACAACAGATTTACCAAGTATTGCGCAACATCACAGTGTATTGCACAACATCAACAAATCTTTAGTTGAATATAAATTCAATTCATATAACCAATTTCAAGTTCTTTGACTATATTTATTCAGAAACCTATATTATGTCAACTATCTAATTATAACTCAAATTCAGACCCTTATCAAGCTTGAATATTGTGTGCATTTTTGCCCCGACTGTTCATGGTTGAACCTCTGTGTGGCAAATTCAGCTGCAATCAGCGAAGCACTTTATTTTAAGTTGTTGACAAAGTTTTTAAACTAAATTCTTATAGGTGAACTGACTAAAATTCATGTCTGGAAAGCATCATTTATCTATTAGTTGTGTTAGGCTTTGCACCAAATTTCATTACTAATGTGTACTTTATTTCTTGAAATGTTCATTAGTTGATATTATGAATTGTGGTGATTCAATGAGTCATGCCTTTTCAAACAGATATTTATAGTTTTCTTGTGTAATGCTGTTATCTCATTGTCCCATATTAAGGAAGAGATATCCCCGCCACATTCTGTATGTGCCTGCCATTCTTTAAGAATCCAGTTAAAAAAATAAACACTTTTCAATTTAATCTGGAAAAACTAAGCTTACCATTGAAGGATCATAATTTGAAATTAAAAATGTTTTTTTCTAAATCTAAAGAAAGTCTCATCTTATTTGTTGCTCAATCGGTATCTAGTCACATTTATTTTTGAAACTTCCTTTCTCTAATAGAAAATTAAATCATGGTTTCAGTGTACATGAAAATATTAATTTCAATAAAATCAGCCTCATGGTTGAAAGATAAAACAGTTCACAAGACAGTTTTATTGACATATTTTAGGTAACAACTTTCAGGAAAAAAAATAAATCAAAAGTATTTTCCACTTCTTAACATTTAATTGGGCATCTTTTGATAGTGCCATTTACATGTTTGCCAAAACAATTTCAAAAGAGAGGCAACAGATACCAGAGGCACATGCAAACTCATAAGTCGAAAATAAATCGACACACCATGGCTAAAATCAATTCTGACATAAAATACCATGATGAAATAAGTTATTACTGACAATAATATAGCTTTGTTAAATAACAAAACCATGTTAACCAAACATGCATTACTCAAGAGATAAATGAACAGATCTCAAATAAAGTGAGTTAAATAAAATTAAAGATGAATTAAACAAAAATGAAAACACGATTGAAAGTATGTGTAATCTATGATTTAAAAGTTATGACTTTCATAATTTTCTTTAAATGATTTGGATCATACAAATCAACACAAATGTAGAGTAGGATTTGTT